>NC_052242.1:6370808-6666413 GCF_013401445.1 Tripterygium wilfordii
CGTATAGGCTCTGACTAGCATAAGTTAGACTTAAGTAAGAGCACTAAATGAGTGTACAACGGTCCACATCGATGCTTTTGGAATTGCTCAACTCTCTCCATAGAGGAGCCTTTCACGTTTTTAAGCAATTTTGAGAAATAACTTGGTCTCATTCGCGTCTTTACCTGACGAAACGTGGAACGAAGGCTCAACTAGCAAGTTAGACTTTTAAGAGCACTAAATAGAGTACAACAGTCCATATTGATGCTTTGGAATTACTCAACTCTCTCCATAGAGGAGCCTTTCACGTTTTTAAGCAATTTGAGAGATAACTTGGTCTATCCGCGTCTTTACCTTACGAAACGTAAAACGAAGGCTTAACTAGCAAGTTAGACTTTCAAGAGCACTAAATAGAGTACAACGGTCCACATCGATGCTTTGGAATTGCTCAACTCTCTCCATAGAGGAGCTTTTCACGTTTTTGAGCAATTTGAGACGTAAGTTGGTCAATTCGCGTCTTTACCTTACGAAACATGGCACGACGGCTACTCTAGAAAATTAGACTTTTAAGAGCACTAAATAGAGTACAACGGTCCACATCGATGCTTTGGAATTGCTCAACTCTCTCCATAGAGGAGCTTTTCACGATTTTGAGCAATTTGAGACATAACTTGGTCAATTCGCGTCTTTACCTTACGAAACGTGGCACGACGGCTACTCTATCAAGTTAGACTTTTAAGAGCACTAAATAGAGTACAATGGTCCACATTGATGCTTTGGAATTGCTCAACTCTCTCCATAGAGGAGCTTTTCACGTTTTTGTGCAATTTGAGACATAACTTGATCTATTCGCCTCTTTACCTTACGAAACGTGGCACGAAGGCTCAACTAGCAAGTTAGACTTTTAAGAGCACTAAATAGAGTACAACAGTCCATATTGATGCTTTCGAATTGGTCAACTCTCTCCTTAGAGGAGCCTTTCACGTTTTTAAGCAATTTGAGACATAACTTGGTCTATCCGCGTCTTTACCTTACGAAACGTGAAACGAAGGCTGAACTAGCAAGTTAGACTTTCAAGAGCACTAAATAGAGTACAACGGTCCACATCGATGCTTTGGAATTGCTCAACTCTCTCCATAGAGGAGCTTTTCACGTTTTTGAGCAATTTGAGACGTAAGTTGGTCAATTCGCGTCTTTACCTTACGAAACATGGCACGACGGCTACTCTAGAAAATTAGACTTTTAAGAGCACTAAATAGAGTACAACGGTCCACATCGATGCTTTGGAATTGCTCAACTCTCTCCATAGAGGAGCTTTTCACGATTTTGAGCAATTTGAGACATAACTTGGTCAATTCGCGTCTTTACCTTACGAAACGTGGCACGACGGCTACTCTATCAAGTTAGACTTTTAAGAGCACTAAATAGAGTACAATGGTCCACATTGATGCTTTGGAATTGCTCAACTCTCTCCATAGAGGAGCTTTTCACGTTTTTGTGCAATTTGAGACATAACTTGATCTATTCGCCTCTTTACCTTACGAAACGTGGCACAAAGGCTCAACTAGCAAGTTAGACTTTTAAGAGCACTAAATAGAGTACAACAGTCCATATTGATGCTTTCGAATTGGTCAACTCTCTCCTTAGAGGAGCCTTTCACGTTTTTAAGCAATTTGAGACATAACTTGGTCTATCCGCGTCTTTACCTTACGAAACGTGAAACGAAGGCTGAACTAGCAAGTTAGACTTTCAAGAGCACTAAATAGAGTACAACGGTCCACATCGATGCTTTGGAATTGCTCAACTCTCTCCATAGATGAGCTTTTCACGTTTTTGAGCAATTTGAGACATAAGTTGGTCAATTCGCGTCTTTACCTTACGAAACATGGCACGACGGCTACTCTAGAAAATTAGACTTTTAAGAGCACTAAATAGAGTACAACGGTCCACATTGATGCTTTGGAATTGCTCAACTCTCTCCATAGACCAGCTTTTCACGTTTTTGTGTAATTTGAGACATAACTTGATCTATTCACGTCTTTACCTTACGAAACGTTGAACGAAGGCTCAACTAGCATGTTAGACTATTAAGAGCACTAAATAGAGTACAATGGTCCACATTGATGCTTTGGAATTGCTCAACTCTCTCCATAGAGGAGCTTTTCACGTTTTTGTGCAATTTGAGACATAATTGATCTATTCGCCTCTTTACCTTACGAAACGTGGCACCAAGGCTCAACTAGCAAGTTAGGCTTTTAAGAGCACGAAATAGAGTACAACAGTCCATATTGATGCTTTGGAATTGCTCAACTCTCTCCATAGAGGAGCCTTTCACGTTTTTAAGCAATTTGAGACATAACTTGGTCTATCCGCGTCTTTACCTTATGAAACGTGAAACGAAGGCTGAACTAGCAAGTTAGACTTTCAAGAGCACTAAATAGAGTACAACGGTCCACATCGATGCTTTGGAATTGCTCAAATATCTCCATAGAGGAGCTGTTCACGTTTTTGAGCAATTTGAGACATAACTTGGTCAATTCGCGTGTTTACCTTACGAAACGTGGCACGACGGCTACTCTAGCAAGTTAGACTTTTAAGAGCACTAAATAGAGTACAACGGTCCACATTGATGCTTTGGAATTGCTCAACTCTCTCCATAGAGGAGCTTTTCACGTTTTTGTGCAATTTGAGACATAACTTGATCTATTCGCCTCTTTACCTTACGAAACGTGGAACGAAGGCTCAACTAGCAAGTTAGACTTTTACGAGCACTAAATAGAGTACAACGGTCCACATTGATGCTTTGGAATTGCTCAACTCTCTCCATAGAGGAGCCTTTCACGTTTTTAAACAATTTGAGACATGACTTGGTCTATTCGCGTCTTTACCTTACGAAACGTGGAACGAAGGCTTGACTAGCAAGTTAGACTTTTAAGAGCACTAAATAGAGTACAACGGTCCACATTGATGCTTTGGAATTCCTCAACTCTCTCCATAGAGGAGCTTTTCACGTTTTTGTGCAATTTGAGACATAACTTGGTCAATTCGCGTCTTTACCTTACGAAACATGGCACGGCGGCTACTCTAGCAAGTTAGACTTTTAAGAGCACTAAATAGAGTACAACGGTCCACATCGATTCTTTGGAATTGCTCAACTCTCTCCATAGAGGAGCTTTTCACGTTTTTGAGCAATTTGAGACATAACTTGGTCAATTCGCGTCTTTACCTTACGAAACGTGAAACGAAGGCTTAACTAGCAAGTTAGACTTTTAATAGCACTAAATTGAGTACAACGGTCGACATCGATGCTTTGGAATTGCTCAACTCTCTCTATAGAGGAGCTTTTCACGTTTTTGAGCAATTTGATACATAACTTGGTCAATTCACGTCTTTACCTTACGAAACGTGGCACGACGGCTACGCTAGCAAGTTAGACGTTTAAGAGCACTAAATAGAGTACAACGGTCCGAATTGATGCTTTGGAATTGCTCAACTCTCTCCATAGACCAACTTTTCACGTTTTTGTGTAATTTAAGACATAACTTGATCTATTCACGTCTGTATCTTACGAAACGTGGCACGAAGGCTGAACTAGTAAGTTAGACTTTTAAGAGCACTAAATAGAGTACAACGATCCACATTGATGCTTTGGAATTGCTCAACTCTCTTCATAGAGGAGGTTTTCACGTTTTTGTGCAATTTGAGACATAACTTGATCTATTCGCCTCTTTACCTTACGAAACGTGGCACGAAGGCTCAACTAGCAAGTTAGAATTTTAAGAGCACTAAATAGAGTACAACGGTCGACATCGATGCTTTGGAATTGCTCAACTCTCTCCATAGAGGAGCTTTTCACGTTTTTGAGCAATTTGAGACATAACTTGGTCAATTCGCGTCTTTACCTTACGAAACATGGCACGACGGCTACTCTAGCAAGTTAGACTTTTAAGAGCACTAAATAGAGTACAACGGTCCACATCGATTCTTTGGAATTGCTCAACTCTCTCCATAGAGGAGCTTTTCACGTTTTTGAGCAATTTGAGACATAACTTGGTCAATTCGCGTCTTTACCTTACGAAACATGGCACGGCGGCTACTCTAGCAAGTTAGACTTTTAAGAGCACTAAATAGAGTACAACGGTCCACATCGATTCTTTGGACTTGCTCAACTCTCTCCATAGAGGAGCTTTTCACGTTTTTGAGCAATTTGAGACATAACTTGGTCAATTCGCGTCTTTACCTTACGAAACATGGCACGACGGCTACTTTAGCAAGTTAGACTTTTAAGAGCACTAAATAGAGTACAACGGTCGACATCGATGCTTTGGAATTGCTCAACTCTCTCCATAGAGGAGCTTTTCACGTTTTTGAGCAATTTGAGACATAACTTGGTCAATTCGCGTCTTTACCTTACGAAACATGGCACGACGGCTACTCTAGCAAGTTGGACTTTTAAAAGCACTAAATAGAGTACAACGGTCCACATTGATTCTTTGGAATTGCTCAACTCTCTCCATAGAGGAGCTTTTCACGTTTTTGAGCAATTTGAGACATAACTTGGTCAATTCGCGTCTTTACCTTACGAAACCTGGCACGACGGCTACTCTAGCAAGTTAGACTTTTAAGAGCACTAAATAGAGTACAACGGTCTACATTGATGCTTTAGAATTGCTCAACTCTCTCCATAGACCAGCTTTTCACGTTTTTGTGTAATTTGACACATAACTTGATCTATTCGCGTCTTTACCTTACGAAACGTGGCACGAAGGCTCAACTAGCAAGTTAGACTTTTAAGAGCACTAAATAGAGTACAACGGTCCACATTGATGCTTTGGAATTACTCAACTCTCTCCATAGAGGAGCTTTTCACGTTTTTGTGCAATTTGAGACATAACTTGGTCTATTAGCGTCTTTACCTTACGAAACGTGGCACGACGGCTACTCTAGCATGTTAGACTTTTAAGAGCACTAAATAGAGTACAACGGTTCACATTGATGCTTTGGAATTGCTCAACTCTTTCCATAGAGGAGCTTTTCACGTTTTAGTGCAATTTGAGACATAACTTGATCTATTCGCCTCTTTACCTTACGAAACGTGGCACGAAGGCTCAACTAGCAAGTTAGACTTTTAAGAGCACTAAATAGAGTACAACGGTCCATATTGATGCTTTGGAATTGCTCAACTCTCTCCATGGAGGAGCCTTTCACGTTTTTAAGCAATTTGAGACATAACTTGGTCTATCCGCGTCTTTATCTTACGAAACGTGAAAGGCTTAACTAGCAAGTTAGACTTTTAAGAGCACTAAATAGAGTACAACGGTCCACATTGATGCTTTGGAATTGCTCAACTCTCTCCACGGAGGAGCTTTCCACGTTTTTAAGCAATTTGAGACATAACTTGGTCTATCCGCGTCTTTACCTTACTAAACGTGAAACAAAGGCTTAACTAGAAAGTTAGACTTTTAAGAGCACTAAATAGAGTACAACGGTCCATTTTGATGCTTTGGAATTGCTCAACTCTCTCCATAGAGGTGCTCTTCAAGTTTTTGAGCAATTTCTGACATAACTTGGTCTATTCGCGTCTTTTCCTTATGAAACGTGGCACGAAGGCTCAACTAGCAAGTTACACTTTTAAGAGCACTAAATAGATTACAAGGGTCCACATTGATGCTTTGGAATTGCTCAACTCTCCCCATAGAGGAGCTTTTCACGTTTTTAAGCAATTTGAGACATAACTTTGTCTATTCGCGTCTTTACCTTACGAAACGTGGCACGAAGGCTCAACTAGCAAGTTAGACTTTTAAGAGCACTAAATAGAGTACAACGGTCCACATCGATGCTTTGGAATTGCTCAACTCTCTCCATAGAGGAGCTTTTCACGTTTTTGAGCAATTTGAGACATAACCTGGTCAATTCGCGTCTTTAACTTACGAAACGTGGCACGACGGCTACTCTAGCAAGTTAGACTTTTAAGAGCACTAAATATAGTACAACGGTCCACATTGATGCTTTGGAATTGCTCAACTCACTCCACAGAGCAGCTTTTCACGTTTTTGTGTAATTTGAGACATAACTTGATCTATTCGCCTCTTTACCTTACGAAACGTGGCACGACGGCTCAACTAGGAAGTTAGACTTTAAGAGCACTAAATAGAGTACAACGGTCCACATTGATGCTTTGGAATTGCTCAACTCTCTCCACGGAGGAGCTTTCCACGTTTTTAAGCAATTTGAGACATAACTTGGTCTATCCTCGTCTTTACCTTACCAAACGTGAAACAAAGGCTTAACTAGCAAGTTATACTTTTAAGAGCACTAAATAGAGTACAACGGTCCACATCGATGCTTTTGAATTGCTCAACTCTCTCCATAGAGGAGCTTTTCATGTTTTTGAGCAATTTGAGACATAACTTGGTCAATTCGTGTCTTTACCTTACGAAACGTGGCACGACGGCTACTCTAGCAAGTTAGACTTTTAAGAGCACTAAATAGAGTACAACGGTGCGCATTGATGCGTTGGAATTGCTAAACTCTCTCCATAGACCAGCTTTTCACGTTTTTGTGTAATTTGAGACATAACTTGATCTATTCGCGTCTTTACCTTACGAAACGTGGCACGAAGGCTCCACTAGTAAGTTAGACTTTTAAGAGCACTAAATAGAGTACAACAGTCCACATTGATGCTTTGGAATTGCTCAACTCTCTCCATAGAGGAGCTTTTCACGTTTTTGTGCAATTTGAGACATAACTTGATCTATTCGCCTTTTTATCTTACGAAACGTGGCACGAAAACTCAACTAGCAAGTTAGACTTCTAAGAGCACTAAATAGATTACAAGGGTCCACATTGATGCTTTGGAATTGCTCGACTCTCTCCATAGCGGAGCTTTTCACGTTTTTAAGCAATTTGAGACAGAACTTTGTCTATTCGCGTCTTTACCTTACGAAACGTGGCACGAAATCTCAACTAGCAAGTTAGACTTTTAAGAGCACTAAATAGAGTACAACGGTCCACATCGATGCTTTAGAATTGCTCAACTCTCTCCATAGAGGAGCTTTTCACGTTTTTGAGCAATTTGAGACATAACCTGGTCAATTCGCGTCTTTACCTTACGAAACATGGCACGACAACAACTCTAGAAAGTTAGACCTTTAAGAGCACTAAATATAGTACAACGGTCCACATTGATGCTTTGGAATTGCTCAACTCTCTCCACAGAGCAGCTTTTCACGTTTTTGTGTAATTTGAGACAGAACTTAATCTATTCGCCTCTTTACCTTACGAAACGTGGCACGACGACTCAACTAGCAAGTTAGACTTTTAAGAACCCTAAATAGAGTACGACGGTCCACATTGATGCTTTGGAATTGCTCAACTCTCTCCATGGAGGAGCTTTCCACGTTTTTAAGCAATTTGAGACATAACTTGGTCTATCCGCGTCTTTACCTTACGAAACGTGAAACGAAGGCTTAACTAGCAAGTTAGACTTTTAAGAGCACTAAATAGAGTACAACGGTCCACATCGATGCTTTGGAATTGCTCAACTCTCTCCATAGAGGAGCTTTTCACGTTTTTGAGAAATTTGAGACATAACTTGGTCAATTCGTGTCTTTACCTTACGAAACGTGGCACGACGGCTACTCTAGCAAGTTAGACTTTTCAGAGCACTAAATAGAGTACAACGGTTCGCATTGATGCGTTGGAATTGCTCAACTCTCTCCATAGACCAGCTTTTCACGTTTTTGTGTAATTTGAGACATAACTTGATCTATTCGCGTCTTTACCTTACGAAACGTGGCACGAAGGCTCAACTAGCAAGTTAGACTTTTAAGAGCACTAAATAGAGTACAACGGTCCACATTGATGCTTTGGAATTGCTCAAATCTCTCCATAGAGGAGCTTTTCACGTTTTTGTGCAATTTGAGACATAACTTGATCTATTCGCCTCTTTACCTTGCGAAACGTGGCACGAAGGCTCAACTAGCAAGTTAGACTTTTAAGAGCACCAAATAGAGTACAACGGTCCACATTGATGCTTTGGAATTGCTCAACTCTCTCCATAGGGGTGCATTTCAAGTTTTTGAGCAATTTGAGACATAACTTGGTCTATTCGCGTCTTTTCCTTACGAAACGTGGCACGAAGGCTCAACGAGCAAGTTACACTTTTAAGAGCACTAAATAGATTACAAGGGTCCACATTGATGCTTTGGAATTGCTCAACTCTCCCCATAGAGGAGCTTTTCACGTTTTTAAGCAATTTGAGACATAACTTTGTCTATTCGCGTCTTTACCTTACGAAACGTGGCACGAAGGCTCAACTAGCAAGTTAGACTTTTAAGAGCACTAAATAGAGTACAACGGTCCACATCGATGCTTTGGAATTGCTCAACTCTCTCCATAAAGGAGCTTTCCACGTTTTTGAGCAATTTGAGACATAACCTGGTCAATTCGCGTCTTTAACTTACGAAACGTGGCACGACGGCTACTCTAGCAAGTTAGACTTTTAAGAGCACTAAATATAGTACAACGGTCCACATTGATGCTTTGGAACTGCTCAACTCTCTCCACAGGGCAGCTTTTCACGTTTTTGTGTAATTTGAGACAGAACTTAATCTATTTGCCTCTTTACCTTACGTAACGTGGCACGACGGCTCAACTAGCAAGTTAGACTTTTAAGAACCCTAAATAGAGTATGACGGTCCACATTGATGCTTTGGAATTGCTCAACTCTCTCCATAGACCAGTTTTTCAGGTTTTTGTGTAATTTGAGACATAACTTGATCTATTCGCCTCTTTACCTTACGAAACGTGGCACGATGGCTCAACTAGCAAGTTAGACTTTTAAGAGCACTAAATAGAGTACAACGGTCCACCTCGATGCTTTGGAATTTCTCAACTCTCTCCATAGAGGAGTTTTTCACGTTTTTGAGCAATTTGAGACATAACTTGGTCTATTCGCGTCTTTACCTTACGAAACGTTGCACGAAGGCTCAACTAGCAAGTTAGACCTTTAAGAGCACTAAATAGAGTACAACGGTCCACATCAATGATTTGGAATTGCTCAACTCTCTCCATAGAGCAGCGTTTCACGTTTTTAAGCAATTTGAGACATAACTTGGTCTATTCGCGTCTTTACCTTACAAAACGTGGCACGAAGGCTCAACTAGCAAGTTAGACTTTTAAGAGCACTAAATAGAGTACAACGGTCCATATTGATGCTTTGGAGTTGCTCAACTCTCTCCATAGAGGAGCCTTTCACGTTTTTAAGCAATTTGAGACATAACTTGATCTATTCGCCTCTTTACCTTGCGAAACGTGGCACGAAGGCTCAACTAGCAAGTTAGACTTTTGAGAGCACCAAATAGAGTACAACGGTCCACATTGATGCTTTGGAATTGCTCAACTCTCTCCATAGGGGTGCATTTCAAGTTTTTGAGCAATTTGAGACATAACTTGGTCTATTCGCGTCTTTTCCTTACGAAACGTGGCACGAAGGCTCAACTAGCAAGTTACACTTTTAAGAGCACTAAATAGATTACAAGGGTCCACATTGATGCTTTGGAATTGCTCAATTCTCCCCATAGAGGAGCTTTTCACGTTTTTAAGCAATTTGAGACATAACTTTGTCTATTCGCGTCTTTACCTTACGAAACGTGGCACGAAGGCTCAACTAGCAAGTTAGACTTTTAAGAGCACTAAATAGAGTACAACGGTCCACATTGATGCTTTGGAATTGCTCAACTCTCTCCATAGACCAGCTTTTCAGGTTTTTGTATAATTTGAGACATAACTTGATCTATTCGCCTCTTTACCTTACGAAACGTGGCACGATGGCTCAACTAGCAAGTTAGACTTTTAAGAGCACTAAATAGAGTACAACGGTCCACCTCGTTGCTTTGGAATTTCTCAACTCTCTCCATAGAGGAGCTTTTCACGTTTTTGAGCAATTTGAGACATAACTTGGTCTATTCGCGTCTTTACCTTACGAAACGTTGCACGAAGGCTCAACTAGCAAGTTAGACCTTTAAGAGCACTAAATAGAGTACAACGGTCCACATCAATGATTTGGAATTGCTCAACTCTCTCTATAGAGGAGCGTTTCACGTTTTTAAGCAATTTGAGACATAACTTGGTCTATTCGCGTCTTTACCTTACAAAACGTGGCACGAAGGCTCAACTAGCAAGTTAGACTTTTAAGAGCACTAAATAGAGTACAACGGTCCATATTGATGCTTTGAAGTTGCTCAACTCTCTTATAGAGGAGCCTTTCACGTTTTTAAGCAATTTGAGACATAACTTGATCTATTCGCCTCTTTACCTTGCGAAACGTGGCACGAAGGCTCAACTAGCAAGTTAGACTTTTAAGAGCACCAAATAGAGTACAACGGTCCACATTGATGCTTTGGAATTGCTCAACTCTCTCCATAGGGGTGCATTTCAAGTTTTTGAGCAATTTGAGACATAACTTGGTCTATTCGCGTGTTTTCCTTACGAAACGTGGCACGAAGGCTCAACTAGCAAGTTACACTTTTAAGAGCACTAAATAGATTACAAGGGTCCACATTGATGCTTTGGAATTGCTCAACTCTCCCCATAGAGGAGCTTTTCACGTTTTTAAGCAATTTGAGACATAACTTGATCTATTCGCCTCTTTACCTTGCGAAACGTGGCACGAAGGCTCAACTAGCAAGTTAGACTTTTAAGAGCACCAAATAGAGTACAACGGTCCACATTGATGCTTTGGAATTGCTCAACTCTCTCCATAGGGGTGCATTTCAAGTTTTTGAGCAATTTGAGACATAACTTGGTCTATTCGCGTGTTTTCCTTACGAAACGTGGCACGAAGGCTCAACTAGCAAGTTACACTTTTAAGAGCACTAAATAGATTACAAGGGTCCACATTGATGCTTTGGAATTGCTCAACTCTCCCCATAGAGGAGCTTTTCACGTTTTTAAGCAATTTGAGACATAACTTTGTCTATTCGCGTCTTTACCTTACGAAACGTGGCACGAAGGCTCAACTAGCAAGTTACACTTTTAAGAGCACTAAATAGATTACAAGGGTCCACATTGATGCTTTGGAATTGCTCAACTCTCCCCATAGAGGAGCTTTTCACGTTTTTAAGCAATTTGAGACATAACTTGATCTATTCGCCTCTTTACCTTGCGAAACGTGGCACGAAGGCTCAACTAGCAAGTTAGACCTTTAAGAGCACTAAATAGAGTACAACGGTCCACATCAATGATTTGGAATTGCTCAACTCTCTCCATAGAGCAGCGTTTCACGTTTTTAAGCAATTTGAGACATAACTTGGTCTATTCGCGTCTTTACCTTACAAAACGTGGCACGAAGGCTCAACTAGCAAGTTAGACTTTTAAGAGCACTAAATAGAGTACAACGGTCCATATTGATGCTTTGGAGTTGCTCAACTCTCTCCATAGAGGAGCCTTTCACGTTTTTAAGCAATTTGAGACATAACTTGATCTATTCGCCTCTTTACCTTGCGAAACGTGGCACGAAGGCTCAACTAGCAAGTTAGACTTTTGAGAGCACCAAATAGAGTACAACGGTCCACATTGATGCTTTGGAATTGCTCAACTCTCTCCATAGGGGTGCATTTCAAGTTTTTGAGCAATTTGAGACATAACTTGGTCTATTCGCGTCTTTTCCTTACGAAACGTGGCACGAAGGCTCAACTAGCAAGTTACACTTTTAAGAGCACTAAATAGATTACAAGGGTCCACATTGATGCTTTGGAATTGCTCAATTCTCCCCATAGAGGAGCTTTTCACGTTTTTAAGCAATTTGAGACATAACTTTGTCTATTCGCGTCTTTACCTTACGAAACGTGGCACGACGGCTACTCTAGCAGGTTAGACTTTTCAGAGCACTAAATAGAGTACAACGGTTCGCATTGATGCGTTGGAATTGCTCAACTCTCTCCATAGACCAGCTTTTCACGTTTTTGTGTAATTTGAGACATAACTTGATCTATTCGCGTCTTTACCTTACGAAACGTGGCACGAAGGCTCAACTAGCAAGTTAGACTTTTAAGAGCACTAAATAAAGTACAACGGTCCACATTGATGCTTTGGAATTGCTCAAATCTCTCCATAGAGGAGCTTTTCACGTTTTTGTGCAATTTGAGACATAACTTGATCTATTCGCCTCTTTACCTTGCGAAACGTGGCACGAAGGCTCAACTAGCAAGTTAGACTTTTAAGAGCACCAAATAGAGTACAACGGTCCACATTGATGCTTTGGAATTGCTCAACTCTCTCCATAGGGGTGCATTTCAAGTTTTTGAGCAATTTGAGACATAACTTGGTCTATTCGCGTCTTTTCCTTACGAAACGTGGCACGAAGGCTCAACGAGCAAGTTACACTTTTAAGAGCACTAAATAGATTACAAGGGTCCACATTGATGCTTTGGAATTGCTCAACTCTCCCCATAGAGGAGCTTTTCACGTTTTTAAGCAATTTGAGACATAACTTTGTCTATTCGCGTCTTTACCTTACGAAACGTGGCACGAAGGCTCAACTAGCAAGTTAGACTTTTAAGAGCACTAAATAGAGTACAACGGTCCACATCGATGCTTTGGAATTGCTCAACTCTCTCCATAAAGGAGCTTTCCACGTTTTTGAGCAATTTGAGACATAACCTGGTCAATTCGCGTCTTTAACTTACGAAACGTGGCACGACGGCTACTCTAGCAAGTTAGACTTTTAAGAGCACTAAATATAGTACAACGGTCCACATTGATGCTTTGGAACTGCTCAACTCTCTCCACAGGGCAGCTTTTCACGTTTTTGTGTAATTTGAGACAGAACTTAATCTATTTGCCTCTTTACCTTACGTAACGTGGCACGACGGCTCAACTAGCAAGTTAGACTTTTAAGAACCCTAAATAGAGTATGACGGTCCACATTGATGCTTTGGAATTGCTCAACTCTCTCCATAGACCAGTTTTTCAGGTTTTTGTGTAATTTGAGACATAACTTGATCTATTCGCCTCTTTACCTTACGAAACGTGGCACGATGGCTCAACTAGCAAGTTAGACTTTTAAGAGCACTAAATAGAGTACAACGGTCCACCTCGATGCTTTGGAATTTCTCAACTCTCTCCATAGAGGAGTTTTTCACGTTTTTGAGCAATTTGAGACATAACTTGGTCTATTCGCGTCTTTACCTTACGAAACGTTGCACGAAGGCTCAACTAGCAAGTTAGACCTTTAAGAGCACTAAATAGAGTACAACGGTCCACATCAATGATTTGGAATTGCTCAACTCTCTCCATAGAGCAGCGTTTCACGTTTTTAAGCAATTTGAGACATAACTTGGTCTATTCGCGTCTTTACCTTACAAAACGTGGCACGAAGGCTCAACTAGCAAGTTAGACTTTTAAGAGCACTAAATAGAGTACAACGGTCCATATTGATGCTTTGGAGTTGCTCAACTCTCTCCATAGAGGAGCCTTTCACGTTTTTAAGCAATTTGAGACATAACTTGATCTATTCGCCTCTTTACCTTGCGAAACGTGGCACGAAGGCTCAACTAGCAAGTTAGACTTTTGAGAGCACCAAATAGAGTACAACGGTCCACATTGATGCTTTGGAATTGCTCAACTCTCTCCATAGGGGTGCATTTCAAGTTTTTGAGCAATTTGAGACATAACTTGGTCTATTCGCGTCTTTTCCTTACGAAACGTGGCACGAAGGCTCAACTAGCAAGTTACACTTTTAAGAGCACTAAATAGATTACAAGGGTCCACATTGATGCTTTGGAATTGCTCAATTCTCCCCATAGAGGAGCTTTTCACGTTTTTAAGCAATTTGAGACATAACTTTGTCTATTCGCGTCTTTACCTTACGAAACGTGGCACGAAGGCTCAACTAGCAAGTTAGACTTTTAAGAGCACTAAATAGAGTACAACGGTCCACATCGATGCTTTGGAATTGCTCAACTCTCTCCATAGAGGAGCTTTTCACGTTTTTGAGCAATTTGAGACATAACCTGGTCAATTCGCGTCTTTAACTTACGAAACGTGGCACGACGGCTACTCTAGCAAGTTAGACTTTTAAGAGCACTAAATATAGTACAACGGTCCACATTGATGCTTTGGAATTGCTCAACTCTCTCCACAGGGCAGCTTTTCACGTTTTTGTGTAATTTGAGACAGAACTTAATCTATTCGCCTCTTTACCTTACGTAACGTGGCACGACGGCTCAACTAGCAAGTTAGACTTTTAAGAACCCTAAATAGAGTACGACGGTCCACATTGATGCTTTGGAATTGCTCAACTCTCTCCATAGACCAGCTTTTCAGGTTTTTGTATAATTTGAGACATAACTTGATCTATTCGCCTCTTTACCTTACGAAACGTGGCACGATGGCTCAACTAGCAAGTTAGACTTTTAAGAGCACTAAATAGAGTACAACGGTCCACCTCGTTGCTTTGGAATTTCTCAACTCTCTCCATAGAGGAGCTTTTCACGTTTTTGAGCAATTTGAGACATAACTTGGTCTATTCGCGTCTTTACCTTACGAAACGTTGCACGAAGGCTCAACTAGCAAGTTAGACCTTTAAGAGCACTAAATAGAGTACAACGGTCCACATCAATGATTTGGAATTGCTCAACTCTCTCTATAGAGGAGCGTTTCACGTTTTTAAGCAATTTGAGACATAACTTGGTCTATTCGCGTCTTTACCTTACAAAACGTGGCACGAAGGCTCAACTAGCAAGTTAGACTTTTAAGAGCACTAAATAGAGTACAACGGTCCATATTGATGCTTTGAAGTTGCTCAACTCTCTTATAGAGGAGCCTTTCACGTTTTTAAGCAATTTGAGACATAACTTGATCTATTCGCCTCTTTACCTTGCGAAACGTGGCACGAAGGCTCAACTAGCAAGTTAGACTTTTAAGAGCACCAAATAGAGTACAACGGTCCACATTGATGCTTTGGAATTGCTCAACTCTCTCCATAGGGGTGCATTTCAAGTTTTTGAGCAATTTGAGACATAACTTGGTCTATTCGCGTGTTTTCCTTACGAAACGTGGCACGAAGGCTCAACTAGCAAGTTACACTTTTAAGAGCACTAAATAGATTACAAGGGTCCACATTGATGCTTTGGAATTGCTCAACTCTCCCCATAGAGGAGCTTTTCACGTTTTTAAGCAATTTGAGACATAACTTGATCTATTCGCCTCTTTACCTTGCGAAACGTGGCACGAAGGCTCAACTAGCAAGTTAGACTTTTAAGAGCACCAAATAGAGTACAACGGTCCACATTGATGCTTTGGAATTGCTCAACTCTCTCCATAGGGGTGCATTTCAAGTTTTTGAGCAATTTGAGACATAACTTGGTCTATTCGCGTGTTTTCCTTACGAAACGTGGCACGAAGGCTCAACTAGCAAGTTACACTTTTAAGAGCACTAAATAGATTACAAGGGTCCACATTGATGCTTTGGAATTGCTCAACTCTCCCCATAGAGGAGCTTTTCACGTTTTTAAGCAATTTGAGACATAACTTTGTCTATTCGCGTCTTTACCTTACGAAACGTGGCACGAAGGCTCAACTAGCAAGTTAGACTTTTAAGAGCACTAAATAGAGTACAACGGTCCACATCGATGCTTTGGAATTGCTCAACTCTCTCCATAGAGGAGCTTTTCACGTTTTTGAGCAATTTGAGACATAACCTGGTCAATTCGCGTCTTTAACTTACGAAACGTGGCACGACGGCTACTCTAGCAAGTTAGACTTTTAAGAGCACTAAATATAGTACAATGGTCCACATTGATGCTTTCGAATTGCTCAACTCTCTCCACAGGCCAGCTTTTCACGTTTTTGTGTAATTTGAGACAGAACTTAATCTATTCGCCTCTTTACCTTACGTAACGTGGCACGACGGCTCAACTAGCAAGTTAGACTTTTAAGAACCCTAAATAGAGTACGACGGTCCACATTGATGCTTTGGAATTGCTCAACTCTCTCCATAGACCAGCTTTTCAGGTTTTTGTGTAATTTGAGACATAACTTGATCTATTCGCCTCTTTACCTTACGAAACGTGGCACGATGGCTCAACTAGCAAGTTAGACTTTTAAGAGCACTAAATAGAGTACAACGGTCCACCTCGATGCTTTGGAATTTCTCAACTCTCTCCATAGAGGAGCTTTTCACGTTTTTGAGCAATTTGAGACATAACTTGGTCTATTCGCGTCTTTACCATACGAAACGTTGCACGAAGGCTCAACTAGCAAGTTAGACCTTTAAGAGCACTAAATAGAGTACAACAGTCCACATCAATGATTTGGAATTGCTCAACTCTCTCCATAGAGGAGCGTTTCACGTTTTTAAGCAATTTGAGACATAACTTGGTCTATTCGCGTCTTTACCTTACAAAACGTGGCACGAAGGCTCAACTAGCAAGTTAGACTTTTAAGAGCACTAAATAGAGTACAACGGTCCATATTGATGCTTTGGAGTTGCTCAACTCTCTCCATAGAGGAGCCTTTCACGTTTTTAAGCAATTTGAGACATAACTTGGTCTATCCGCGTCTTTACCTTACGAAACGTGAAACGAAGGCTTAACTAGCAAGTTAGACTTTTAAGAGCACTAAATAGAGTACAACGGTCCACATCGATGCTTTGGAATTGCTCAACTCTCTCCATAGAGGAGCTTTTCACGTTTTTGAGCAATTTGAGACATAACTTGGTCAATTCACGTCTTTACCTTACGAAACATGGCACGACGGCTACTCTAGCAAGTTAGACTTTTAAGAGCAATAAATAGAGTACAACGGTCCACATTGATGCTTTGGAATTGCTCAACTCTCTCCATAGACCAGCATTTCAGGTTTTTGTGTAATTTGAGACATAACTTGATCTATTCGCCTCTTTACCTTACGAAATGTGGCACGATGGCTCAACTAGCAAGTTAGACTTTTAAGAGCACTAAATAGAGTACAACGGTCCACCTCGATGCTTTGGAATTTCTCAACTCTTTCCATAGAGGAGCTTTTCACGTTTTTGAGCAATTTGAGACATAACTTGGTCTATTCGCGTCTTTACCTTACGAAACGTGGCACGACGGCTGAACTACCAAGTTAGACTTTTAAGAGCACTAAATAGAGTACAATGGTCCACATTGATGCTTTGGAATTGCTCAACTCTCTGCTTGGAGGAGCTTTTCACGTTTTTGTGCAATTTGAGACATAACTTGATCTATTCGCCTCTTTACCTTACGAAACGTGGCACGAAGGCTCAACTAGCAAGTTAGACTGTTCAGAGCACTAAATAGAGTACAACGGCCGATATTGATTCTTTGGAATTGCTCAACTCTCTCCATAGAGGAGCGTTTCACGTTTTTAAGCAATTTGAGACATAACTTGGTCTATTTGCGTATTTACCTTACGAAACGTGGCACGAAGGGTCAACTAGCAAGTTAGACTTTTAAGAGCACTAAATAGATTACAAGGGTCCACATTGATGCTTTGGAATTGCTCAACTCTCTCCATAGAGGAGCTTTTCAGGTTTTTAAGCAATTTGAGACATAACTTTGTCTATTCGCGTCTTTACCTTACGAAACGTGGCACGAAGGCTCAACTAGCAAGTTAGACTTTTAAGAGCACTAAAAAGAGTACAACGGTCCACATCGATGGTTTGGAATTGCTCAACTCTCTCCATAGAGGAGCCTTTCACGTTCCTGAGCAATTTCATACATAACTTGGTCAATTCGCGTCTTTACCTTACGAAACATGGCACGACGGCTACTCTAGCAAGTTAGACTTTTGAGAGCACTAAATAGAGTACAACGGTCCACATTGATGCTTTGGAATTGCTCAACTCTCTCCATAGACCAGCTTTTCACGTTTTTGTGTAATTTGAGACGTAACTTGATCTATTCGCGTCTTTACCTTACGAAACGTGGCACGAAGGCGCAACTAGGAAGTTAGACTTTTAAGAGCACTAAATAGACTACAACGGTCCACATTGATGCTTTGGAATTGCTCAACTCTCTCCATAGAGGAGCTTTTCACGTTTTTGTGCAATTTGAGACATAGCTTGATCTATTCGCCTCTTTACCTTACGAAACGTGGCACGAAGGCTCAACTAGCAAGTTAGACTTTTAAGAGCACTAAATAGAGTACAACGGTCCATATTGATGCTTTGGAATTGCTCAACTCTCTCCATAGAGGAGCCTTTCACGTTTTTAAGCAATTTGAGACATAACTTGGTCTATTTGCGTCTTTACCGTACGAAACGTGGAACGAAGGCTCAACTAGAAAGTTAGACTTTTAAGAGCACTAAATAGAGTACAACGGTCCACATTGATGCTTTGGAATTGCTCAACTCTCTCCATAGAGGAACCTTTCACGTTTTTAAACAATTTGAGACATAACTTGGTCTATTCGCGTCTTTACCTTACGAAACGTGGAACGAAGGCTTGACTAGCAAGTTAGACTTTTAAGAGCACTAAATAGAGTACAACGGTCCACATTGATGCTTTGGAATTGCTCAACTCTCTCCATAGAGGAGCTTTTCACGTTTTTGTGCAATTTGAGACATAACTTGATCTATTCGCCTCTTTACCTTACGAAACGTGGCACGAAGGCTCAACTTGCAAGTTAGATCGTTAAGAGAACTAAATAGAGTACAACGGCTGATATTGATTCTTTGGAATTGCCCAACTCTCTCCATAGAGGAGCGTTTCTCATTTTTAAGCAATTTGAGACATAACTTGGTCTATTTGCGTCTTTACCTTACGAAACGTGGCACGAAGGCTCAACTAGCAAGTGAGACTTTTAAGAGCACTAAATAGATTACAAAGGTCCACATTGATGCTTTGGAATTGCTCAACTCTCTCCATAGAGGAGCTTTTCACGTTTTTAAGCAATTTGAGACATAACTCGGTCTATTCGCGTCTTTACCTTACGAAACGTTGCACGAAGGCTCAACTAGCAAGTTAGACCTTTAAGAGCACTAAATAGAGTACAACGGTCCACATCAATGCTTTGGAATTGCTCAACTCTCTCCATAGAGGAGCGTTTCGCGTTTTTAAGCAATTTGAGACATAACTTGGTCTATTCGCGTCTTTACCTTACAAAACGTGGCACGAAGGCTCAACTAGCAAGTTAGACATTTAAGAGCACTAAATAGAGTACAACGGTCCATATTGATGCTTTGGAGTTGCTCAACTCTCTCCATAGAGGAGCCTTTGACATTTTTAAGCAATTTGAGACATAACTTGGTCTATCCGCGTCTTTACCTTACGAAACGTGAAACGAAGGCTTAACTAGCAAGTTAGACTTTTAAGAGCACTAAATAGAGCACAACGGTCCACATCGATGCTTTGGAATTGCTCAACTCTCTCCATAGAGGAGCTTTTCACGTTTTTGAGCAATTTGAGAGATAACTTGGTCAATTCGCGTCTTTACCTTACGAAACATGGCACGACGGCTACTCCAGCAAGTTAGACTTTTAAGAGCAATAAATAGAGTACAAAGGTCCACATTGATGCTTTGGAATTGCTCAACTCTCTTCATAGACCAGCTTTTCAGGTTTTTGTGTAATTTGAGACATAACTTGATCTATTCGCCTCTTTACCTTACGAAACGTGGCACGATGGCTCAACTAGCAACTTAGACTTTTAAGAGCACTAAATAGAGTACAACGGTCCACCTCGATGCTTTGGAATTTCTCAACTCTCTCCATAGAGGAGCTTTCCACGTTTTTGAGCAATTTGAGACATAACATGGTCTATTCGCGTCTTTACCTTACGAAACGTGGCACGACGGCTGAACTAGCAAGTTAGACTTTTAAGAGCAGTAAATAGAGTACAACGGTCCACATTGATGCTTTGGAATTGCTCAACTCTCTGCTTAGAGGAACTTTTCACGTTTTTGTGCAATTTGAGACATAACTTGATCTATTCGCCCCTTTACCTTACGAAACGTGGCACGAAGGCTCAACTAGCAAGTTAGACTGTTAAGAGCACTAAATAGAGTACAACGGCCAATATTGATGCTTTGGAATTGCTCAACTCTCTCCATAGAGGAGCGTTTCACGTTTTAAAGCAATTTGAGACATAACTTGGTCTATTTGCGTATTTGCCTTACGAAACGTGGCACGAAGGGTCAACTACCAAGTTAGACTTTTAAGAGCACTAAATAGAGTATCACGGTCTACATCGATGCTTTGGAATTGCTCAACTCTCTCCATAGGGGTGCTTTTCAAGTTTTTGAGCAATTTGAGACATAACTTGGTCTATTCGCGTCTTGTCCTTACGAAACGTGGCACGAAGGCTCAACTAGCAAGTTACACTTTTAAGAGCACTAAATAGATTACAAGGGTCCACATTGATGCTTTGGAATTGCTCAACTCTCTCCATAGAGGAGCTTTTCACGTTTTTAAGCAATTTGAGGCATAACTTTGTCTATTCGCGTCTTTACCTTACGAAACGTGGCACAAAGGCTCAACTAGCAAGTTAGACTTTTAAGAGCACTAAATAGAGTACAACGGTCCACATCGATGGCTTGGAATTGCTCAACTCTCTCCATAGAGGAGCTTTTCACGTTTTTGAGCAATTTCAGACATAACTTGGTCAATTCGCGTCTTTGCCTTACGAAACGTGGCACGATGGCTACTCTAGAAAGTTAGACTTTTAAGAGCACTAAATATAGTACAACGGTCCACATTGATGCTTTCGAATTGCTCAACTCTCTCCACAGAGCAACTTTTCACGTTTTTGTGTAATTTGAGACATAACTTGATCTATTCGCCTCTTTACCTTACGAAACGTGGCACGACAGCTCAACTAGCAAGTTAGACTTTTAAAAAACTAAATAGAGTATAACGGTCTACATTGATGCTTTGGAATTGCTCAACTCTCTCCATGGAGGAGCTTTTCACGTTTTTAAGCAATTTGAGACATAACTTGGTCTATCCGCGTCTTTACCTTACGAAACGTGAAAGGAAGGCTTAACTAGCAAGTTAGACTTTTAAGAGCACTAAATAGAGTACAACGGTCCACATCGATGCTTTGGAATTGCTCAACTCTCTCCATAGATGAGCTTTTCACGTTTTTGAGCAATTTGAGACATAACTTGGTCAATTCGTGTCTTTACCTTACGAAACGTGGCACGACGGCTACTCTAGCAAGTTAGACTTTTAAGAGCACTAAATAGAGTACAACGGTCCGCATTGATGCTTTGGAATTGCTCAACTCTCTCCATAGACCAGCTTTTCACGTTTTTGTGTAATTTGAGACATAACTTGATCTATTCGCGTCTTTGCCTTGCGAAACGTGAAACGAAGGCTTGACTAGCAAGTTAGACTTTTAAGAGCACTAAATAGAGTACAACGGTCCACATCGATGCTTTGGAATTGCTCAACTATCTCCATGGAGGAGCTTTTCACGTTTTTGTGCAATTTAAGACATAAGTTGATCTATTTGCCTCTTTACCTTACGAAACGTGGCACGAAGGCTCATCTAGCAAGTTAGACTTTTAAGAGCACTAAATAGAGTACAACGGTCCACATCGATGCTTTGGAATTGCTCAACTCTCTCCATAGAGGAGCGTTTCACATTTCCAGGCAATTTGAGACATAACTTGGTCTATTCGCATCTTTACCTAACGAAACGAGGAACGAAGGCTCAACTAGCAAGTTAGACTTTTAAGAGCACTAAATAGAGTACAACGGTCCACATTGATGCTTTGGAATTGCTCAACTCTCTCCATGAAGGAGCTTTCGACGTTTTTAAGCAATTTGAGACATAACTTGGTCTATCCGCGCCTTTACCTTGCGAAACGTGAAACGAAGGCTTGACTAGCAAGTTAGACTTTTAAGAGCACTAAATAGAGTACAACGGTCCACATCGATGCTTTGGAATTGCTCAACTATCTCCATGGAGGAGCTTTTCACGTTTTTGTGCAATTTAAGACATAAGTTGATCTATTTGCCTCTTTACCTTACGAAACGTGGCACGAAGGCTCATCTAGCAAGTTAGACTTTTAAGAGCACTAAATAGAGTACAACGGTCCACATCGATGCTTTGGAATTGCTCAACTCTCTCCATAGAGGAGCGTTTCACATTTCCAGGCAATTTGAGACATAACTTGGTCTATTCGCATCTTTACCTAACGAAACGAGGAACGAAGGCTCAACTAGCAAGTTAGACTTTTAAGAGCACTAAATAGAGTACAACGGTCCACATTGATGCTTTGGAATTGCTCAACTCTCTCCATAGAGGAGCGTTTCACGTTTTTAAGCAATGTGAGACATAACTTGGTCTATTCGCGTCTTTACCTTATGAAACGTGGCATGACGGCTCAACTAGCAAGTTAGACTTTTAAGAGCACTAAATAGAGTACAACGGTCTACATCGATGCTTTGGAATTGCTCAACTCTCTCCATATAGGTGCTTTTCAAGTTTTTGAGCAATTTGAGACATAACTTGGTCTATTCGCGTCTTTTCCTTACGAAACGTGGCACGAAGGCTCAACTAGCAAGTTAGACTTTCAAGAGCACTAAATAGATTACAAGGGTCCACATTGATGCTTTGGAATTGCTCAAATCTCTCCATAGAGGAGCTTTTCACGTTTTTAAGCAATTTGAGACATAACTTGGACTATTCGCGTCTTTACGTTACGAAACGTGGCACGAAGGCTCAACTAGCAAGTTAGACTTTTAAGAGCACTAAATAGAGTACAACGGTCCACCTCGATGCTTTGGAATTTCTCAACTCTCTCCATAGAGGAGCTTTTCATGTTTTTGTGCAATTTGAGACATAACTTGGTCTATTCGCGTCTTTACCTTACGAAACGTGGCACGATGGCTGAACTTGCAAGTTAGACTTTTATAAGCACTCAATAGAGTACAACGGTCCACATTGATGCTTTGGAATTGCTTAACTCTCTGCATAGAGGAGCTTTTCACGTTTTTGTGCAATTTGAGACATAACTTGATCTATTCGCCTCTTTACCTTACGAAACGTGGCACGAAGGCTCAACTAGCAAGTTAGACTGTTAAGAGCACTAAATAGAGTACAACGGCCGATATTGATTCTTTGGAATTGCTCAACTCTCTCCATAGAGGAGCGTTTCACGTTTTTAAGCAAATTGAGACATAACTTGGTCTATTTGCGTCTTTACCTTACGAAACGTGGCACGAAGGGTCAACTACCAAGTTAGACTTTTAAGAGCACTAAATAGAGTACAACGGTCTACATCGATGCTTTGGAATTGCTCAACTCTCTCCATAGAGGTGCTTTTCAAGTTTTTGAGCAATTTGAGACATAACTTGGTCTATTCGCATCTTTTCCTTACAAAACGTGGCACGAAGGCTCAACTAGCAAGTTACACTTTTAAGAGCACTAAATAGATTACAAGGGTCCACATTGATGCTTTGGAATTGCTCAACTCTCTCCATAGAGGAGCTTTTCACGTTTTTAAGCAATTTGAGACATAACTTTGTCTATTCGCGTCTTTACCTTACGAAACGTGGCACGAAGGCTCAACTAGCAAGTTATACTTTTAAGATCACTAAATAGAGTACAACGGTCCACATCGATGCTTTGGAATTGCTCAACTGTCTCCATAGAGGAGCTTTTCACGTTTTTGAGCAATTTGAGACATAACCTGGTCAATTCGCGTCTTTACCTTACGAAACGTGGCACGACAACTACTCTAGCAAGTTAGACTTTTAAGAGCACTAAATATAGTACAACGGTCCACATTGATGCTTTGGAATTGCTCAACTCTCTCCACAGAGCAGCTTTTCACGTTTTTGTGTAATTTGAGACATAACTTGATCTATTCGCCTCTTTACCTTACGAAACGTGGCACGACGGCTCAACTAGCAAGTTAGACTTTTAAGAGCACTAAATAGAGTACGACGGTCCACATTGATGCTTTGGAATTGCTCAACTCTCTCCATGGAGGAGCTTTCCACGTTTTTAAGCAATTTGAGACATAACTTGGTCTATCCGCGTCGTTACCTTATGAAACGTGAGACGAAGGCTTAACTAGCAAGTTAGACTTTTAAGAGCACTAAATAGAGTACAACGGTCCACATCGATGCTTTGGAATTGCTCAATTCCCTCCATAGAGGAGCTTTTCACGTTTTTGAGCAATTTGAGACATAACTTGGTCAATTCGTGTCTTTACCTTACGAAACGTGGCACGACGGCTACTCTAGCAAGTTAGACTTTTAAGAGCACTAAATAGAGTACAACGGTGCGCATTGATGCGTTGGAATTGCTAAACTCTCTCCATAGACCAGCTTTTGACGTTTTTGTGTAATTGGAGACATAACTTGATCTATTCGCGTCTTTACCTTACGAAACGTGGCACGAAGGCTCAACTAGCAAGTTAGACTTTTAAGAGCACTAAATAGAGTACAACGGTCCACATTGATGCTTTGGAATTGCTCAACTCTCTCCATAGAGGAGCTTTTCACGTTTTTGTGCAATTTGAGACATAACTTGATCTATTCGCCTCTTTATCTTACGAAACGTGGCACGAAGGCTCAACTAGCAAGTTAGACTTCTAAGAGCACTAAATAGATTACAAGGGTCCACATTGATGCTTTGGAATTTCTCGACTCTCTCCATAGCGGAGCTTTTCACGTTTTTAAGCAATTTGAGACATAACTTTGTCTATTCGCGTCTTTACCTTACGAAACGTGGCACGAAGGCTCAACTAGCAAGTTAGACTTTTAAGAACCCTAAATAGAGTACGACGGTCCACATTGATGCTTTGGAATTGCTCAACTCTCTCCATGGAGGAGCTTTCCACGTTTTTAAGCAATTTGAGACATAACTTGGTCTATCCGCGTCTTTACCTTACGAAACGTGAAACGAAGGCTTAACTAGCAAGTTAGACTTTTAAGAGCACTAAATAGAGTACAACGGTCCACATCGATGCTTTGGAATTGCTCAACTCTCTCCATAGAGGAGCTTTTCACGTTTTTGAGAAATTTGAGACATAACTTGGTCAATTCGTGTTTTTACCTTACGAAACGTGGCACGACGGCTACTCTAGCAAGTTAAACTTTAAAGAGCACTAAACAGAGTACAACGGTCTGCATTGATGCGTTGGAATTGCTCAACTCTCTCCATAGAACAGCTTTTCACGTTTTTGTGTAATTGGAGACATAACTTGATCTATGCGCGTCTTTACCTTACGAAACGTGGCACGAAGGCTCAACTAGCAAGTTAGACTTTTAAGAGCACTAAATAGAGTACAACGGTCCACATTGATGCTTTGGAATTGCTCAACTCTCTCCACGGAGGAGCTTTCCACGTTTTTAAGCAATTTGAGACATAACTTGGTCTATCCGCGTCTTTACCTTACTAAACGTGAAACAAAGGCTTAACTAGCAAGTTAGACTTTTAAGAGCACTAAATAGAGTACAACGGTCCATTTTGATGCTTTGGAATTGCTCAACTCTCTCCATAGAGGTGCTCTTCAAGTTTTTGAGCAATTTGTGACATAACTTGGTCTATTCGCGTCTTTTCCTTACGAAACGTGGCACGAAGGCTCAACTAGCAAGTTACACTTTTAAGAGCACTAAATAGATTACAAGGGTCCACATTGATGATTTGGAATTGCTCAACTCTCCCCATAGAGGAGCTTTTCACGTTTTTAAGCAATTTGAGACATAACTTTGTCTATTCGCGTCTTTACCTTACGAAACGTGGCACGAAGGCTCAACTAGCAAGTTAGACTTTTAAGAGCACTAAATAGAGTACAACGGTCCACATCGATGCTTTGGAATTGCTCAACTCTCTCCATAGAGGAGCTTTTCACGTTTTTGAGCAATTTGAGACATAACCTGGTCAATTCGCGTCTTTAACTTACGAAACGTGGCACGACGGCTACTCTAGCAAGTTAGACTTTTAAGAGCACGAAATATAGTACAACGGTCCACATTGATGCTTTGGAATTGCTCAACTCTCTCCACGGAGGAGCTTTCCACGTTTTTAAGCAATTTGAGACATAACTTGGTCTATCCTCGTCTTTACCTTACCAAACGCGAAACAAAGGCTTAACTAGCAAGTTAGACTTTTAAGAGCACAAAATAGAGTACAACGGTCCACATCGATGCTTTGGAATTGCTCAACTCTCTCCATAGAGGAGCTTTTCAGGTTTTTGAGCAATTTGAGACATAACTTGGTCAATTCGTGTCTTTACCTTACGAAACGTGGCACGACGGCTACTCTAGCAAGTTAGACTTTTAAGAGCACTAAATAGAGTACAACGGTGCGCATTGATGCGTTGGAATTGCTAAACTCTCTCCATAGACCAGCTTTCCACGTTTTGTGTAATTTGAGACATAACTTGATCTATTCGCGTCTTTACCTTACGAAACGTGGCACGAAGGCTCCACTAGTAAGTTAGACTTTTAAGAGCACTAAATAGAGTACAACGGTCCACATTGATGCTTTGGAATTGCTCAACTCTCTCCATAGAGGAGCTTTTCACGTTTTTGTGCAATTTGAGACATAACTTGATCTATTCGCCTCTTTATCTTACGAAACGTGGCACGAAGGCTCAACTAGCAAGTTAGACTTCTAAGAGCACTAAATAGATTACAAGGGTCCACATTGATGCTTTGGAATTGCTCGACTCTCTCCATAGCGGAGCTTTTCACGTTTTGAAGCAATTTGAGACATAACTTTGTCTATTCGCGTCTTTACCTTACGAAACGTGGCACGAAGGCTCAACTAGCAAGTTAGACTTTTCAGAGCACTAAATAGAGTACAACGGTCCACATCGATGCTTTAGAATTGCTCAACTCTCTCCATAGAGGAGCTTTTCACGTTTTTGAGCAATTTGAGACATAACCTGGTCAATTCGCGTCTTTACCTTACGAAACATGGCACGACAACTACTCTAGCAAGTTAGACTTTTAAGAGCACTAAATATAGTACAACGGTCCACATTGATGCTTTGGAATTGCTCAACTCTCTTCACAGGGCAGCTTTTCACGTTTTTGTGTAATTTGAGACAGAACTTAATCTATTCGCCTCTTTACCTTACGAAACGTGGCACGACGGCTCAACTAGCAAGTTAGACGTTTAAGAACCCTAAATAGAGTACGACGGTCCACATTGATGCTTTGGAATTGCTCAACTCTCTCCATGGAGGAGCTTTCCACGTTTTTAAGCAATTTGAGACATAACTTGGTCTATCCGCGTCTTTACCTTACGAAACGTGAAACGAAGGCTTAACTAGCAAGTTAGACTTTTAAGAGCACTAAATAGAGTACAACGGTCCACATCGATGCTTTGGAATTGCTCAACTCTCTCCATAGAGGAGCTTTTCACGTTTTTTAGAAATTTGAGACATAACTTGGTCAATTCGTGTCTTTACCTTACGAAACGTGGCACGACGGCTACTCTAGCAAGTTAGACTTTTAAGAGCACTAAATAGAGTACAACGGTCCGCATTGATGCGTTGGAATTGCTCAACTCTCTCCATAGACCAGCTTTTCACGTTTTTGTGTAATTTGAGACATAACTTAATCTATTCGCGTCTTTACCTTACGAAACGTGGCACGAAGGCTCAACTAGCAAGTTAGACTTTTAAGAGCACTAAATAGAGTACAACGGTCCACATTGATGCTTTGGAATTGCTCAACTCTCCCCATGGAGGAGCTTTTCACGTTTTTGTGCAATTTGAGACATAACTTGATCTATTCGCCTCTTTACCATGCGAAACGTGGCACGAAGGCTCAACTAGCAAGTTAGACTTTTAAGAGCACCAAATAGAGTACAACGGTCCACATTGATGCTTTGGAATTGCTCAACTCTCTCCATAGGGGTGCATTTCAAGTTTTTGAGCAATTTGAGACATAACTTGGTCTATTCGCGTCTTTTCCTTACGAAACGTGGCACGAAGGCTCAACTAGCAAGTTACACTTTTAAGAGCACTAAATAGATTACAAGGGTCCACATTGATGCTTTGGAATTGCTCAACTCTCTCCATAGAGGAGCTTTTCACGTTTTTAAGCAATTTGAGACATAACTTTGTCTATTCGCAACTTTACCTTACGAAACGTGGCACGAAGGCTCAACTAGCAAGTTAGACTTTTAAGAGCACTAAATAGAGTACAACGGTCCACATCGATGCTTTGGAAAGGCTCAACTCTCTCCACGGAGGAGCTTTCCACGTTTTTAAGCAATTTGAGACATAACTTGGTCTATCCGCGTCTTTACCTTACCAAACGTGAGACAAAGGCTTAACTAGCAAGTTAGACTTTTAAGAGCACTAAATAGAGTACAACGGTCCACATCGATGCTTTGGAATTGCTCAACTCTCTCCATAGAGGAGCTTTTCACGTTTTTGAGCAATTTGAGACATAACTTGGTCAATTCGTGTCTTTACCTTACGAAACGTGGCACGACGGCTACTCTAGCAAGTTAGACTTTTAAGAGCACTAAATAGAGTACAACGGTCCGCATTGATGCATTGGAATTGCTAAACTCTCTCCATAGACCAGCTTTTTACGTTTTTGTGTAATTTGAGACATAACTTGATCTATTCGCGTCTTTACCTTACGAAACGTGGCACGAAGGCTCCACTAGTAAGTTAGACTTTTAAGAGCACTAAATAGAGTACAACGGTCCACATTGATGCTTTGGAATTGCTCAACTCTCTCCATAGAGGAGCTTTTCACGTTTTTGTGCAATTTGAGACATAACTTGATCTATTCGCCTCTTTATCCTACGAAACGTGGCACGAAGGCTCAACTAGCAAGTTAGACTTCTAAGAGCACTAAATAGATTACAAGGGTCCACATTGATGCTTTGGAATTGCTCAACTCTCTCCATAGGGGAGCTTTTCACGTTTTTAAGCAATTTGAGACATAACTTTGTCTATTCGCGTCTTTACCTTATGAAACGTGGCACGAAGGCTCAACTAGCAAGTTAGACTTTTAAGAGCACTAAATAGAGTACAACGGTCCACATCGATGCTTTGGAATTGCTCAACTCTCTCCATGGAGGAGCTTTTCACGTTTTTGAGCAATTTGAGACATAACCTGGTCAATTCGCGTCTTTACCTTACGAAACATGGCACGACAACTACTCTAGCAAGTTAGACTTTTAAGAGCACTATATATAGTACAATGGTCCACATTGATGCTTTGGAATTGCTCAACTCTCTTCATGGAGGAGCTTTCCACGTTTTTAAGCAATTTGAGACATAACTTGGTCTATTCGCCTCTTTACCTTGCGAAACGTGGCACGAAGGCTCAACTAGCAAGTTAGACTTTTAAGAGCACCAAATAGAGTACAACGGTCCACATTGATGCTTTCGAATTGCTCAACTCTCTCCATAGGGGTGCATTTCAAGTTTTTGAGCAATTTGAGACATAACTTGGTCTATTCTCGTCTTTTCCTTACGAAACGTGGCACGAAGGCTCAACTAGCAAGTTACACTTTGAAGAGCACTAAATAGATTACAAGGGTCCACATTGATGCTTTGGAATTGCTCAACTCTCTCCATAGAGGAGCTTTTCACGTTTTTAAGCAATTTGAGACATAACTTTGTCTATTCGCGTCTTTACCTTACGAAACGTGGCACGAAGGCTCAACTAGCAAGTTAGACTTTTAAGAGCACTAAATAGAGTACAACGGTCCACATCGATGCTTTGGAATTGCTCAACTCTCTCCACGGAGGAGCTTTCCACGTTTTTAAGCAATTTGAGACATAACTTGGTCTATCCGCGTCTTTACCTTACCACACGTGAGACAAAGGCTTAACTAGCAAGTTAGACTTTTAAGAGCACTAAATAGAGTACAACGGTCCACATTGATGCTTTGGAATTGCTCAACTCTCTCCATAGAGGTGCTCTTCAAGTTTTTGAGCAATTTGTGACATAACTTGGTCTATTCGCGTCTTTTCCTTACGAAACGTGGCACGAAGGCTCAACTAGCAAGTTACACTTTTAAGAGCACTAAATAGATTACAAGGGTCCACATTGATGCTTTGGAATTGCTCAACTCTCCTTATAGAGGAGCTTTTCACGTTTTTAAGCAATTTGAGACATAACTTTGTCTATTCGCGTCTTTACCTTACGAAACGTGGCACGAAGGCTCAACTAGCAAGTTAGACTTTTCAGAGCACTAAATAGAGTACAACAGTCCACATCGATGCTTTGGAATTGCTCAACTCTCTCCATAGAGGAGCTTTTCACGTTTTTGAGCAATTTGAGACATAACCAGGTCAATTCGCGTCTTTACCTTACGAAACGTGGCACGACGGCTACTCTAGCAAGTTAGACTTTTAAGAGCACTAAATATAGTACAACGGTCCACATTGATGCTTTGGAATTGCTCAACTCTCTCCACAGAGCAGCTTTTCACCTTTTTGTGTAATTTGAGACATAACTTGATCTATTCGCCTCTTTACCTTACGAAACGTGGCGCGACGGCTCAACTATGAAGTTAGACTTTTAAGAGCACTAAATAGAGTACAACGGTCCGCATTGATGCTTTGGAATTGCTCAACCCTCTCCACGAAGGAGCTTTCCACGTTTTTAAGCAATTTGAGACATAACTTGGTCTATCCGCGTCTTTACCTTACCAAACGTGAAACAAAGGCTTAACTAGCAAGTTAGACTTTTAGGAGCACTAAATAGAGAACAACGTCCACATTGATGCTTTGGAATTGCTCAACTCTCTCCATAGAGGTGCTCTTCAAGTTTTTGAGCAATTTGTGACATAACTTGGTCTATTCGCGTCTTTTCCTTACGAAACGTGGCACGAAGGCTCAACTAGCAAGTTACACTTTTAAGAGCACTAAATAGATTACAAGGGTCCACATTGATGCTTTGGAATTGCTCAACTCTCCTTATAGAGGAGCTTTTCACGTTTTTAAGCAATTTGAGACATAACTTTGTCTATTCGCGTCTTTACCTTACGAAACGTGGCACGAAGGCTCAACTAGCAAGTTAGACTTTTAAGAGCACTAAATAGAGTACAACGGTCCACATCGATGCTTTGGAATTGCTCAACTCTCTCCATAGAGGAGCTTTTCACGTTTTTGAGCAATTTGAGACATAACCTGGTCAATTCGCGTCTTTACCTTACGAAACGTGGCACGACGGCTACTCTAGCAAGTTAGACTTTTAAGAGCACTAAATATAGTACAACGGTCCACATTGATTTTTTGGAATTGCTCAACTCTCTCCACAGAGCAGCTTTTCACCTTTTTGTGTAATTTGAGACATAACTTGATCTATTCGCCTCTTTACCTTACGAAACGTGGCACGACGGCTCAACTATGAAGTTAGACTTTTAAGAGCACTAAATAGAGTACAACGGTCCACATTGATGCTTTGGAATTGCTCAACCCGCTCCACGAAGGAGCTTTCCACGTTTTTAGGCAATTTGAGACATAACTTGGTCTATCCGCGTCTTTACCTTACCAAACGTGAAACAAAGGCTTAACTAGCAAGTTAGACTTTTAAGAGCACTAAATAGAGTACAACGGTCCACATCGATGGTTTGGAATTGCTCAACTCTCTCCATAGAGGAGTTTTTCACGTTTTTGAGCAATTTGAGACATAACTTGGTCAATTCGTGTCTTTACCTTACGAAAAGTGGCACGACGGCTACTCTAGCAAGTTAGACTTTTAAGAGCACTAAATAGAGTACAACGGTCCGCATTGATGCGTTGGAATTGCTCAACTCTCTCCATAGACCAGCTTTTCACGTTTTTGAGCAATTTGAGACATAACTTGGTCAATTCGTGTCTTTACCTTACGAAACGTGGCACGACGGCTACTCTAGCAAGTTAGACTTTTAAGAGCACTAAATAGAGTACAACGGTCCGCATTGATGCATTGGAATTGCTAAACTCTCTCCATAGACCAGCTTTTTACGTTTTTGTGTAATTTGAGACATAACTTGATCTATTCGCGTCTTTACCTTACGAAACGTGGCACGAAGGCTCCACTAGTAAGTTAGACTTTTAAGAGCACTAAATAGAGTACAACGGTCCACATCGATGCTTTGGAATTGCTCAACTCTCTCCACGGAGGAGCTTTCCACGTTTTTAAGCAATTTGAGACATAACTTGGTCTATCCGCGTCTTTACCTTACCACACGTGAGACAAAGGCTTAACTAGCAAGTTAGACTTTTAAGAGCACTAAATAGAGTACAACGGTCCACATTGATGCTTTGGAATTGCTCAACTCTCTCCATAGAGGTGCTCTTCAAGTTTTTGAGCAATTTGTGACATAACTTGGTCTATTCGCGTCTTTTCCTTACGAAACGTGGCACGAAGGCTCAACTAGCAAGTTACACTTTTAAGAGCACTAAATAGATTACAAGGGTCCACATTGATGCTTTGGAATTGCTCAACTCTCCTTATAGAGGAGCTTTTCACGTTTTTAAGCAATTTGAGACATAACTTTGTCTATTCGCGTCTTTACCTTACGAAACGTGGCACGAAGGCTCAACTAGCAAGTTAGACTTTTAAGAGCACTAAATAGAGTACAACGGTCCACATCGATGCTTTGGAATTGCTCAACTCTCTCCATAGAGGAGCTTTTCACGTTTTTGAGCAATTTGAGACATAACCTGGTCAATTCGCGTCTTTACCTTACGAAACGTGGCACGACGGCTACTCTAGCAAGTTAGACTTTTAAGAGCACTAAATATAGTACAACGGTCCACATTGATGCTTTGGAATTGCTCAACTCTCTCCACAGAGCAGCTTTTCACCTTTTTGTGTAATTTGAGACATAACTTGATCTATTCGCCTCTTTACCTTACGAAACGTGGCACGACGGCTCAACTATGAAGTTAGAATTTTAAGAGCACTAAATAGAGTACAACGGTCCACATTGATGCTTTGGAATTGCTCAACCTTCTCCACGAAGGAGCTTTCCACGTTTTTAAGCAATTTGAGACATAACTTGGTCTATCCGCGTCTTTACCTTACCAAACGTGAAACAAAGGCTTAACTAGCAAGTTAGACTTTTAAGAGCACTAAATAGAGTACAACGGTCCACATCGATGGTTTGGAATTGCTCAACTCTCTCCATAGAGGAGCTTTTCACGTTTTTGAGCAATTTGAGACATAACTTGGTCAATTCGTGTCTTTACCTTACGAAAAGTGGCACGACGGCTACTCTAGCAAGTTAGACTTTTTAGAGCACTAAATAGAGTACAACGGTCCGCATTGATGCGTTGGAATTGCTCAACTCTCTCCATAGACCAGCTTTTCACTTTTTTGTGTAATTTGAGACATAACTTGATCTATTCGCGTCTTTACCTTACGAAACGTGGCACGAAGGCTCCACTAGTATGTTAGACTTTTAAGAGCACTAAATAGAGTACAACGGTCCACATTGATGCTTTGGAATTGCTCAACTCTCTCCATAGAGGTGCTTTTCAAGTTTTTGAGCAATTTGAGACATAACTTGGTCTATTCGCGTCTTTTCCTTACGAAACGTGGCACGAAGGCTCAACTAGCAAGTTACACTTCTAAGAGCACTAAATAGATTACAAGGGTCCACATTGATGCTTTGGAATTGCTCAACTCTCTCCATAGCGGAGCTTTTCACGTTTTTAAGCAATTTGAGACATAACTTCGTCTATTCGCGTGTTTACCTTACGAAACGTGGCACGAAGGCTCAACTAGCAAGTTAGACTTTTAAGAGCACTAAATAGAGTACAACGGACCACATCGATGCTTTGGAATTGCTCAACTCTCTCCATAGAGGAGCTTTTCACGTTTTTGAGCAATTTGAGACATAACCTGGTCAATTCGCATCTTTACCTTACGAAACGTGGCACGACAACTACTCTAGAAATTTAGACTTTTAAGAGCACTAAATATAGTACAACGGTCCACATTGATGCTTTGGAATTGCTCAACTCTCTCCACAGGGCAGCTTTTCACGTTTTTGTGTAATTTGAGACAGAACTTGATCTATTCGCCTCCTTACCTTACGAAACGTGGCACGACGGCTCAACTAGCAAGTTAGACTTTTAAGAGCACTAAATAGAGTACGACGGTCCACAGTGATGCTTTGGAATTGCTCAACTCTCTCCATGGAGGAGCTGTCCACGTTTTTAAGCAATTTGAGACATAACTTGGTCTATCCGCGTGTTTACCTTACGAAACGTGAAACGAAGGCTTAACTAGCAAGTTAGACTTTTAAGAGCACTAAATAGAGTACAACGGTCCACATCGATGCTTTGGAATTGCTCAACTCTCTCCATAGAGGAGCTTTTCACGTTTTTGAGCAATTTGAGACATAACTTGGTCAATTCGTGTCTTTACCTTACGAAACGTGGCACGACGGCTACTCTAGCAAGTTACACTTTTAAGAGCACTAAATAGAGTACAACGGTCCGCATTGATGCGTTGGAATTGCTCAACTCTCTCCATAGACCAGCTTTTCACGTTTTTGTGTAATTTGAGACATAACTTGATCTATTCGCGTCTTTACCTTACGAAACGTGGCACGAAGGCTCAACTAGCAAGTTAGACTTTTAAGAGCACTAAATAGAGTACAACGGTCCACATTGATGCTTTGGAATTGCTCAACTCTCCCCATAGAGGAGCTTTTCACGTTTTTGTGCAATTTGAGACATAACTTGATCTATTCGCCTCTTTACCTTGCGAAACGTGGCACGAAGGCCAACTCGCAAGTTAGACTTTTAAGAGCACTAAATAGAGTACAATGGTCCACATTGATGCTTTGGAATTGCTCAACTCTCTCCATAGGGGTGCTTTTCAAGTTTTTGAGCAATTTGAGACATAACTTGGTCTATTCGCGTCTTTTCCTTACGAAACGTGGCACGAAGGCTCAACTAGCAAGATAGACTTTTAAGAGCACTAAATAGAGTACAACGGTCCACATCGATGCTTTGGAATTGCTCAACTCTCTCCACGGAGGAGCTTTCCACGTTTTTAAGCAATTTGAGAGATAACTTGGTTTATCCGCGTCTTTACCTTACCAAACGTGAAACAAAAACTTAACTAGCAAGTTAGACTTTTAAGAGCACTAAATAGAGTACAACGGTCCACATTGATGCTTTGGAATTGCTCAACTCTCTCCATGGAGGTGCTCTTCAAGTTTTTGAGCAATTTGTGACATAACCTGGTCAATTCGCGTCTTTACCTTACGAAACGTGGCACGACGGCTACTCTAGCAAGTTAGACTTTTAAGAGCACTAAATATAGTACAACGGTGCACATCGATGTTTTGGAATTGCTCAACTCTCTCCACAGAGCAGCTTTTCACGTTTTTGTGTAATTTGAGACATAACTTGATCTATTCGCCTCTTTACCTTACGAAACGTGGCACGACGGCTCAACTAGGAAGTTAGACTTTTAAGAGCACTAAATAGAGTACAACGGTCCACATTAATGCTTTGGAATTGCTCAACCCTCTCCACGGAGGAGCTTTCCACGTTTTTAAGCAATTTGAGACATAACTTGGTCTATCTGCGTCTTTACCTTACCAAACGTGAAACAAATGCTTAACTAGCAAGTTAGACTTTTAAGAGCACTAAATAGAGTACAACGGTCCACATCGATGCTTTGGAATTGCTCAACTCTCTCCATAGAGGAGCTTTTCACGTTTTTGAGCAATTTGAGACATAACTTGGTCAATTCGCCTCTTTACCTTACGAAACGTGGCACGACGGCTACTCTAGCAAGTTAGTCTTTTAAGAGCACTAAATAGAGTACAACGGTCCGCATTGATGCGTTGGAATTGCTCAACTCTCTCCATAGACCAGCTTTTCACGTTTTTGTGTAATTTGAGACATAACTTGATCTATTCGCGTCTTTACCTTACGAAACGTGGCACGAAGGCTCCACTAGTAAGTTAGACTTTTAAGAGCACTAAATAGAGTACAACGGTCCACATTGATGCTTTGGAATTGCTCAACTCTCTCCATAGAGGAGCTTTTCACGTTTTTGTGCAATTTGAGACATAACTTGATCTATTCGCCTCTTTACCTTACGAAACGTGGCACGAAGGCTCAACTAGCAAGTTAGATGTTGGGTCTAAATTACCCTTACTAGCAAGTGTACTAGTCGGCGACTACAGCACAATGATAAGCAAGGGTCGAATCCACAGGGACGGTGTTATGTTTAATCCAAATGTATATTTGTATGTATATATGGACAATGCAAACAAAAGTAAAGTTCAACTCAAGATTGTTTGGGTTGGGTAATTAAACTAAAACAAGCTAATAGTAAAGTATTTTTGGTATTTTCTTTGAATAAGGATGTAACTAATGCAAATGAGATAAACACCAAGGCTTTGGAATCCCCCTTGGGAAATAACTTGCGATGACACAAATTCACGCACACATTTGCTAATTCGGGCATAACGAATCCGTACCTAAGTCGGTTTTAGCGCACCTAAGCCAAATCTCCCTAAAATCGATTACTAGCCATCTTATTGGTCTAGGTCGGATATTCCTAAATACATTCTAGCCATCTTATTGGTCTAAACATGCATAGGAATTCATGGAGTTCTATGGAGATTAGGATTCATACAAATTGTCACCTAATTAAAGGGAGACACATTCATAATCAAGTGTTTCAAGGAGCATAATCTACTTGACATATTATTGTCTAAGCAAATTCTCCAAACAATTTCATCCAAAAACCTAAAGTGTTGGCCAAACACCACAAGCATGAAGAAATTGTAATCAAACATAGAAACACAAGATTTATACCCAAATCAACTCATATGTATGTAAATCAAGTCATAAACAAAGTCATCAAACCCAAGGCTTCAACCTAGCCTTGGCACAAGAGATTTAGTTACACATAATGAGAGGAAAACACAAGAGAATAGATGAGAAAGGCATGAATAAACCCAATGAGTTGAGTAGATCCAAGTGGAGTTGAAGAATCTCTCCTCCTAGCTCCAAGAATCACCTTCCCCCTCTGTTTTCGCTCTCCAGAAATCTGTTCTAGGTCTCAAAATCCCCCGCAGCTCGGACAAATCTTACTTAAAACACCCCAGAAAATTGCTTTTCACGCCTAGGCGCGTTGTTTTCACGCCTAGGCGCACCACGCCTAGGCACACGCCTAGGCGCACGCCTAGGCGCAATCCTAGGCGTGCACAACTTAAAATTCAAGTCCAACTCTCTGGACTGGGCGTGCAGGAGTGATCCTGGGCGTGCACAATTTGTGCGCCTAGGCGCGTTACCCCTAGGCATATTATTCAAATGACCATAACTTCTCCATATGACCTCCGATTTGCATGATTTTAGGTTCTACGGAAAGCTTGAGATGTCTAGTTTCCAATGCCTTTTGTTGCGCTCAATTCCAATAATGTGACAGAAAGTTATGACTATTTGAACACACGAAGGTCGGTGGACATTTTCTTCAATTCAGCCCTTTTTCCGTCGCTTTTCATCCAAACCGCAATCAACCTATCAAAATACAAATCAACACATAAATACACTCATTATTTATCAAAAGAAAGCTTAAGAGGGGATATTTCTACCAAAAATAATAGGTATTATCATACCTATCAAACACCCCACACTTAAACCTTACTTGTCCTCAAGTAAAACTAAACAAAGTACATCTACCAACTAACATCCTAACTCACTAACGCAGGAATCGCGATTGCATTTAGCATATGCAACAAGCCGTTAAACCCCTAGGTGTCCCTAGTGGAGGAGTTTTGTCTCCTGAGGGCTTACAAGAACGACACCCACAAACGTTTCAAGATAACTCAAATCAAACATATGGGAGGGAAATCACTAGAATCGAAACAATATACATCAATGCCATGCAATCAAAAAGATGTGGAGACCCCACACTTCATCCAAACATATACTCAATGAAGATTATCCGTCTACTCAATCACTTCGTCTACATTAAGTGCGTGCAAAGAAGAAATGTATAATTATTTGGCTTCCAAGAGTTCATAGGCGCCAAACATAGTCACATTCCAAGAATTCCAAGAACAGTCAAGTAGTAATACCAAGGCACTTTTATTTATATACATACTTCTCTTCTTCTTCTTCTTCTCTTTTTATTTTTTTATTTTTTTATTTTCATCTTACTAGGCCCGTGCAATGCTCACTCCTTTAAGCTTTCTAGTCAACCCATGTAACGAGTTCTCAACCAATGACTCCCAACCAGTTGGTTTAGGGCATTATGTGATAAAGCACACCTCGGATCAATCACTCGAGTTGAAAAGGCTTCGAAGTTAAGCTAGCCTAGTATGTTCATCAAGATTGTCTTACCTTTTTATGCGAAACTCGAGTTGGTTAGACAAGAGCCCCGGTTACTCAGCAAGATCACAAGAGCGGAACATGCTTTTAATCATCATCAAATTTATTTATTTTTTTTTTTAACATGCATGTAATTAACTAGTGCCAAGAATATAACTAACACGGTGTTCTAGATCATCTTAGAGAAAGTCCACATCCAACATCTATTCACCCAAGTCATACCCCACAAGCACACATTCTCGTGCAGGTGAATTACAGTGATTGTGCAATAGAGTAGACGTCAAGCATATAGAAGGATATGATGGGTTCCACAAACCAAGATTAGCTGCATTTCAATATAGCACTCAATTCAACAGAAAATTCCCATAAATATGCAAGATTCAAGCACTAAATTTTTATTATTATTATTTTTTTTTTTTTAAATTTTCAAATTTTTTTTTTTTTTTAAATTCAGCTACTACAAAAATCATGTGAAATTTTGCACAAGATAATCCATGCAGTCCACCACCCCACACTTTAAAGAATGCATTGTCCTCAATGCAAAACATAACAATGTAATAATGCACTAAAAAGAGGACAAGTTGAAACAATACAACCTGGGGTTGGAGTCATGCATCGAGTGGATTGGGGTGCTGGCCTGGCCACAATTCTTCAATGTCTATATGCACCCTCCTCTTGTCTTTAGCTAGACGAGATCCACCACTTTGCAGTGGCTCAATAAATAGGGCACAAACATCCTTCTTTGATGTGCCCATCAAAAAGATTCTATCTCTAAATTCCTTTGGCCCTCTTGGTTGAAATTGTAGTTTTCCATGCCAATGGAAGAGATATTTTGAGTAGAGGGGAAGCTTCTTCAATGATATTGCAAGGTAGCTCTCCATGCTTTGTTGAAGCTTCCATTTTTTCTTTGTTGACAAAATTTCCTCCAGGATTTGCATTATGGAAGCACTGAGATTTACATTAGGCTCCTCAACTCCAATAAAGTCAATGAATTGTGCTTCAAATGGTGATAGCACCTGATTGTGGAGTGTGTTATCCTCATGCCTCTCTACAAAGTTATCACATTCTTCCTCCACCTTATCATCATACTTGTTCTCCAAATCTTCAGCTTTCAAATTTTTTTCAAAATCGACTAGAGCTTTCTCTTCTATATCTTCCTCAACCCATGTAGGTCCACTAATTTCTTGTTCGATTGAAACTATCTCACATTCTGCAGCTGAAGGAGAATTTTTTGATTCTTCTAAATCCATGCCCTCCTTCATTGGTGGATCCATCTCCGAAAGTGAAGTGAGAAGCATTATCTCATACTCCTCTTCATCCACATAATTATACTCAACTTTTCCTCTAAGCTCCAACTCTTTGCCACTGCTTAATGTAACTGCTTGAGTTGTCTCACATATACATTCCCCCTCACTTGTTTTCATCATAGGTTGGTAAAGTTGATTCTTGCTTGATACCATCCTATGCGTTGCCTCTTCTAAAGTTTGGGTACTTGCATTTAAGGAATCGAGTATGTCATCCAAAGATGACTCATGTCTTTGCTCAAGCGGTGGTGGTGAAGCCCATTGACACATCTCCTCTCTACAAGCTTGAGTGTTTGCTTTCAACTTTTGGGTACTCGTAACCAATGCATTTAGTATGTCTTGTAGAGATGAGTCTTGTGCTTGCTCAAGCAATGGTGGTGGTGTTGCTTGTGTAGGAACAAATTGATGCTGGTAGTTGTTCCATAGGAATTGAGGTCGTTCACACCTTCCAGAGTTATAAGTGTTGGAGAAGGAGTTGCATGGTGGATATGGGGCATGGTTTGGAGGAGTTGTCCTTGCATTATATCCTTGCAAATATAAGCTCGAACCATAAAAAGCTGCTCCCTGATAAGCACATGGTGGAGGATATCCCATCTCAAAGCATATGCCAACAAAAGAAAAATTAGTTAACAAATATTATGTACAAGTATTATGTACAAACAAAGGAGAAAAAAAAAATTATGGACAAATAACAAAAATGGATCAAACGTAAGCTACCATCCCCGGCAACGGCGCCATAAACTTGTTGGGTCTAAATTAACCTTACTAGCAAGTGTACTAGTCGGCGACTACAGCACAATGATAAGCAAGGGTCGAATCCACAGGGACGGTGTTATGTTTAATCCAAATGTATATTTGTATGTATATATGGACAATGCAAACAAAAGTAAAGTTCAACTCAAGATTGTTTGGGTTGGGTAATTAAACTAAAACAAGCTAATAGTAAAGTATTTTTGGTATTTTCTTTGAATAAGGATGTAACTAATGCAAATGAGATAAACACCAAGGCTTTGGAATCCCCCTTGGGAAATAACTTGCGATGACACAAATTCACGCACACATTTGCTAATTCGGGCATAACGAATCCGTACCTAAGTCGGTTTTAGCGCACCTAAGCCAAATCTCCCTAAAATCGATTACTAGCCATCTTATTGGTCTAGGTCGGATATTCCTAAATACATTCTAGCCATCTTATTGGTCTAAACATGCATAGGAATTCATGGAGTTCTATGGAGATTAGGATTCATACAAATTGTCACCTAATTAAAGGGAGACACATTCATAATCAAGTGTTTCAAGGAGCATAATCTACTTGACATATTATTGTCTAAGCAAATTCTCCAAACAATTTCATCCAAAAACCTAAAGTGTTGGCCAAACACCACAAGCATGAAGAAATTGCAATCAAACATAGAAACACAAGATTTATACCCAAATCAACTCATATGTATGTAAATCAAGTCATAAACAAAGTCATCAAACCCAAGGCTTCATCCTAGCCTTGGCACAAGAGATTTAGTTACACATAATGAGAGGAAAACACAAGAGAATAGATGAGAAAGGCATGAATAAACCCAATGAGTTGAGTAGATCCAAGTGGAGTTGAAGAATCTCTCCTCCTAGCTCCAAGAATCACCTTCCCCCTCTGTTTTCGCTCTCCAGAAATCTGTTCTAGGTCTCAAAATCCCCCGCAGCTCGGACAAATCGCGACTTAAAACACCCCAGAAAATTGCTTTTCACGCCTAGGCGCGTTGTTTTCACGCCTAGGCGCAATCCTAGGCGTGCACAACTTAAAATTCAAGTCCAACTCTCTGGACTGGGCGTGCAGGAGTGATCCTGGGCGTGCACAATTTGTGCGCCTAGGCGCGTTACCCCTAGGCATATTATTCAAATGACCATAACTTCTCCATATGACCTCCGATTTGCATGATTTTAGGTTCTACGGAAAGCTTGAGATGTCTAGTTTCCAATGCCTTTTGTTGCGCTCAATTCCAATAATGTGACAGAAAGTTATGACTATTTGAACACACGAAGGTCGGTGGACATTTTCTTCAATTCAGCCCTTTTTCCGTCGCTTTTCATCCAAACCGCAATCAACCTATCAAAATACAAATCAACACATAAATACACTCATTATTTATCAAAAGAAAGCTTAAGAGGGGATATTTCTACCAAAAATAATAGGTATTATCATACCTATCATTAGACTTTTAAGAGCACTAAATAGAGTACAACGGTCCACATTGATGCTTTGGAATTTCTCAACTCTCTCCATAGAGGTACTTTTCAAGTTTTTGAGCAATTTGAGACATAACTTGGTCTATTCGCGTCTATTCCTTACGAAACGTGGCACGAAGGCTCAACTAGCAAGTTACACTTCTAAGAGCACTAAATAGATTACAAGGGTCCACATTGATGCTTTGGAATTGCTCAACTCTCTCCATAGCGGAGCTTTTCACGTTTTTAAGCAATTTGAGACATAACTTTGTCTATTCGCGTCTTTACCTTACGAAACGTGGCACGAAGGCTCAACTAGCAAGTTAGACTTTTAAGAGCACTAAATAGAGTACAACGGTCCACATCGATGCTTTGGAATTGCTCAACTCTCTCCATAGAGGAGCTTTTCACGTTTTTGAGCAATTTGAGACATAACCTGGTTAATTCGCGTCTTTACCTTACGAAACGTGGCACGACAACTACTCTAGCAAGTTAGAATTTTAAGAGCACTAAATATAGTACAACGGTCCACATTGATGCTTTGGAATTGCTCAACTCTCTCCACAGGGCAGCTTTTCACGTTTTTGTGTAATTTGAGACAGAACTTGATCTATTCACCTCTTTACGTTACGAAACGTGGCACGACGGCTCAACTAGCAAGTTAGACTTTTAAGAGCACTAAATAGAGTACGACGGTCCACATTGATGCTTTGGAATTGCTCAACTCTCTCCATGGAGGAGCTTTCCACGTTTTTAAGCAATTTGAGACATAACTTGGTCTATCTGCGTCTTTACCTTACGAAACGTGAAACGAAGGCTTAACTAGCAAGTTAGACTTTTAAGAGCACTAAATAGAGTACAACGGTCCACATCGATGCTTTGGAATTGCTCAACTCTCTCCATAGAGAAGCTTTTCACGTTTTTGAGCAATTTGAGACATAACTTAGTCAATTCGTGCCTTTACCTTACGAAACGTGGCACGACGGCTACTCTAGCAAGTTAGACTTTTAAGAGCACTAAATAGAGTACAACGGTCCGCATTGTTGCGTTGGAATTGCTCAACTCTCTCCATAGACCAGCTTTTCACGTTTTTGTGTAATTTGAGACATAACTTGATCTATTCGCGTCTTTACCTTACGAAACGTGGCACGAAGGCTCAACTAGCAAGTTAGACTTTTAAGAGCACTAAATAGAGTACAACGGTCCACATTGATGCTTTGGAATTGCTCAACTCTCCCCATAGAGGAGCTTTTCACGTTTTCGTGCAATTTGAGACATAACTTGATCTATTCGCCTCTTTACCTTGCAAAACGTGGCACGAAGGCTCAACTAGCAAGTTAGACTTTTAAGAGCACTAAATAGAGTACAACGGTCCACATTGAGGCTTTGGAATTGCTCAACTATCTCCATAAGGGTGCTTTTCAAGTTTTTGAGCAATTTGAGACATAACTTGGTCTATTCGCGTCTTTTCCTTACGAAACGTGGCACGAAGGCTCAACTAGCAAGTTACACTTTTAAGAGCACTAAATAGATTACAACGGTCCACATTGATGCTTTGGAATTGCTCAACCCTCTCCACGGAGGAGCTTTCCACGTTTTTAAGCAATTTGAGACATAACTTGGTCTATCTGCGACCTTACCAAACGTGAAACAAAGGCTTAACTAGAAAGTTAGACTTTTAAGAGCACTAAATAGAGTACAACGGTCCACATCGATGCTTTGGAATTGCTCAACTCTCTCCATAGAGGAGCTTTTCACGTTTTTGAGCAATTTGAGACATAACTTGGTCAATTCGTGTCTTTACCTTACGAAACGTGGCACGACGGCTACTCTAGCAAGTTAGTCTTTTAAGAGCACTAAATAGAGTACAACGGTCCGCATTGATGCGTTGGAATTGCTCAACTCTCTCCATAGACCAGCTTTTCACGTTTTTGTGTAATTTGAGACATAACTTGAGCTATTCGCGTCTTTACCTTACGAAACGTGGCACGAAGGCTCCACTAGTAAGCTAGACTTTTAAGAGCACTAAATAGAGTACAACGGTCCACATTGATGCTTTGGAACTGCTCAACTCTCTCCATAGAGGAGCTTTTCACGTTTTTGTGCAATTTGAGACATAACTTGATCTATTCGCCTCTTTACCTTACGAAACGTGGCCCGAAGGCTCAACTAGCAAGTTAGACTTTTAAGAGCACTAAATAGAGTACAACGGTCCACATTGATGCTTTGGAATTTCTCAACTCTCTCCATAGAGGTACTTTTCAAGTTTTTGAGCAATTTGAGACATAACTTGGTCTATTCGCGTCTTTTCCTTACGAATCGTGGCACGAAGGCTCAACTAGCAAGTTACACTTCTAAGAGCACTAAATAGATTACAAGGGGTCCACATTGATGCTTTGGAATTGCTCAACTCTCTCCATAGCGGAGCTTTTCACGTTTTTAAGCAATTTGAGACATAACTTTGTCTATTCGCGTCTTTACCTTACGAAACGTGGCACGAAGGCTCAACTAGCAAGTTAGACTTTTAAGAGCACTAAATAGAGTACAACGGTCCACATCGATGCTTTGGAATTGCTCAACTCTCTCCATAGAGGAGCTTTTCACGTTTTTGAGCAATTTGAGACATAACCTGGTTAATTCGCGTCTTTACCTTACGAAACGTGGCACGACAACTACTCTAGCAAGTTAGACTTTTAAGAGCACTAAATATAGCACAACGGTCCACATTGATGCTTTGGAATTGCTCAACTCTCTCCACAGGGCAGCTTTTCACGTTTTTGTGTAATTTGAGACAGAACTTGATCTATTCACCTCTTTACCTTACGAAACGTGGCACGACGGCTCAACTAGCAAGTTAGACTTTTAAGAGCACTAAATAGAGTACGACGGTCCACATTGATGCTTTGGAATTGCTCAACTCTCTCCATGGAGGAGCTTTCCACGTTTTTAAGCAATTTGAGACATAACTTGGTCTATCCGCGTCTTTACCTTACGAAACGTGAAACGAAGGCTTAACTAGCAAGTTAGACTTTTAAGAGCACTAAATAGAGTACAACGGTCCACATCGATGCTTTGGAATTGCTCAACTCTCTCCATAGAGGAGCTTTTCACGTTTTTGAGCAATTTGAGACATAACTTAGTCAATTCGTGCCTTTACCTTACGAAACGTGGCACGACGGCTCACCTAGCAAGTTAGACTTTTAAGAGCACTAAATAGAGTACAACGGTCCACATTGATGCTTTGGAATTGCTCAACTCTCCCCATAGAGGAGCTTTTCACGTTTTCGTGCAATTTTAGACATAACTTGATCTATTCGCCTCTTTACCTTACGAAACATGGCACGAAGGCTCAACTAGTAAGTTAGACTTTTAAGAGCACTAAATAGAGTACAACGGTCCACATTGATGCTTTGGAATTGCTCAACCCTCTCCACGGAGGAGCTTTCCACGTTTTTAAGCAATTTGAGACATAACTTGGTCTATCTGCGACCTTACCAAACGTGAAACAAAGGCTTAACTAGAAAGTTAGACTTTTAAGAGCACTAAATAGAGTACAACGGTCCACATCGATGCTTTGGAATTGCTCAACTCTCCCCATAGAGGAGCTTTTCACGTTTTTGAGCAATTTGAGACATAACTTGGTCAATTCGTGTCTTTACCTTACGAAACGTGGCACGACGGCTACTCTAGCAAGTTAGTCTTTTAAGAGCACTAAATAGAGTACAACGGTCCGCATTGATGCGTTGGAATTGCTCAACTCTCTCCATAGACCAGCTTTTCACGTTTTTGTGTAATTTGAGACATAACTTGAGCTATTCGCGTCTTTACCTTACGAAACGTGGCACGAAGGCTCCACTAGTAAGCTAGACTTTTAAGAGCACTAAATAGAGTACAACGGTCCACATTGATGCTTTGGAACTGCTCAACTCTCTCCATAGAGGAGCTTTTCACGTTTTTGTGCAATTTGAGACATAACTTGATCTATTCGCCTCTTTACCTTACGAAACGTGGCCCGAAGGCTCAACTAGCAAGTTACACTTTTAAGAGCACTAAATAGAGTACAACGGTCCACATTGATGCTTTGGAATTTCTCAACTCTCTCCATAGAGGTACTTTTCAAGTTTTTAGCAATTTGAGACATAACTTGGTCTATTCGCGTCTTTTCCTTACGAATCGTGGCACGAAGGCTCAACTAGCAAGTTACACTTCTAAGAGCACTAAATACATTACAAGGGTCCACATTGATGCTTTGGAATTGCTCAACTCTCTCCATAGCGGAGCTTTTCACGTTTTTAAGCAATTTGAGACATAACTTTGTCTATTCGCGTCTTTACCTTACGAAACGTGGCACGAAGGCTCAACTAGCAAGTTAGACTTTTAAGAGCACTAAATAGAGTACAACGGTCCACATCGATGCTTTGGAATTGCTCAACTCTCTCCATAGAGGAGCTTTTCACGTTTTTGAGCAATTTGAGACATAACCTGGTTAATTCGCGTCTTTACCTTACGAAACGTGGCACGACAACTACTCTAGCAAGTTAGACTTTTAAGAGCACTAAATATAGCACAACGGTCCACATTGATGCTTTGGAATTGCTCAACTCTCTCCACAGGGCAGCTTTTCACGTTTTTGTGTAATTTGAGACAGAACTTGATCTATTCACCTCTTTACCTTACGAAACGTGGCACGACGGCTCAACTAGCAAGTTAGACTTTTAAGAGCACTAAATAGAGTACGACGGTCCACATTGATGCTTTGGAATTGCTCAACTCTCTCCATGGAGGAGCTTTCCACGTTTTTAAGCAATTTGAGACATAACTTGGTCTATCCGCGTCTTTACCTTACGAAACGTGAAACGAAGGCTTAACTAGCAAGTTAGACTTTTAAGAGCACTAAATAGAGTACAACGGTCCACATCGATGCTTTGGAATTGCTCAACTCTCTTCATAGAGGAGCTTTTCACGTTTTTGAGCAATTTGAGACATAACTTAGTCAATTCGTGCCTTTACCTTACGAAACGTGGCACGACGGCTCACCTAGCAAGTTAGACTTTTAAGAGCACTAAATAGAGTACAACGGTCCACATTGATGCTTTGGAATTGCTCAACTCTCCCCATAGAGGAGCTTTTCACGTTTTCGTGCAATTTGAGACATAACTTGATCTATTCGCCTCTTTACCTTGCAAAACGTGGCACGAAGGCTCAACTAGCAAGTTAGACTTTTAAGAGCACTAAATAGAGTACAACGGTCCACATTGATGCTTTGGAATTGCTCAACTATCTCCATAGGGGTGCTTTTCAAGTTTTTGAGCAATTTGAGACATAACTTGGTCTATTCGCGTCTTTTCCTTACGAAACGTGGCACGAAGGCTCAACTAGCAAGTTACACTTTTAAGAGCACTAAATAGATTACAAGGGTCCACATTGATGCTTTGGAATTGCTCAACTCTCTCCATAGAGGAGCTTTTCACGTTTTTAAGCAATTTGAGACATAACTTTGTCTATTCGCGTCTTTACCTTACGAAACGTGGCACGAAGGCTCAACTAGCAAGTTAGACTTTTAAGAGCACTAAATAGAGTACAACGGTCCACATCGATGCTTTGGAATTGCTGAACTCTCTCCATAGAGGAGCTTTTCACGTTTTTGAGCAATTTGAGACATAACCTGGTCAATTCGCGTCTTTACCTTACGAAACGTGGCACGACAACTACTCTAGCAAGTTAGACTTTTAAGAGCACTAAATAGAGTACAACGGTCCACATCGATGCTTTGGAATTGCTGAACTCTCTCCATAGAGGAGCTTTTCACGTTTTTGAGCAATTTGAGACATAACTTAGTCAATTCGTGCCTTTACCTTACGAAACGTGGCACGACGGCTCACCTAGCAAGTTAGACTTTTAAGAGCTCTAAATTGAGTACAACGGTCCACATTGATGTATTGGAATTGCTCAACTCTCTCCAAAGAGGAGCTTTTCACGTTTTTGTGCAATTTGAGACATAACTTGATCTATTCGCCTCTTTACCTTACGAAACGTGGCACGAAGGCTCAACTAGCAAGTTAGACTTTTAAGGGCACTAAATAGAGTACAACGGTCCACATTGATGCTTTGGAATTGCTCAACTCTCTCCATAGAGGTGCTTTTCAAGTTTTTGAGCAATTTGAGACATAACTTTGTCTATTCGCGTCTTTTCCTTATGAAACGTGGCACGAAGGCTCAACTAGCAAGTGAGACTTTTAAGAGCACTAAATAGAGTACAACGGTCCACATGGATGCTTTGGAATTGCTCAACTCTCTCCATAGAAGAGCGTTTCACGTTTTTAAGCTATTTGAGACATAACTTGGTCTATTCGCGTCTTTACCTTACGAAACGTGGAACGAAGACTCAACTGGCAAGTTAGACTTTTAAGAGCACTAAATAGAGTACAACGTTCCACATTGAGGCTTTGGAATTGCTCAACTCTCTCCATAGAGGAGCTGTTCACGTTTTTGTGCAATTTGAGACATAACTTGGTCTATTCGCGTCTTTACCTTACGAAACGTGGCACGACGGCTCAACTAGTAAGTTAGACTTTTAAGAGCACTAAGTAGAGTACAACGGTCCACATTGATGCTTTGGAATTGCTCAACTCTCTCCACATGGCAGCTTTTCACGTTTTTTTGTAATTTGAGACAGAACTTGATCTATTCGCCTCTTTACCTTACGAAACGTGGCACGACGGCTCAACTAGCAAGTTAGACTTTTAAGAGCACTAAATAGAGTATGACGGTCCACATTGATGCTTTGGAATTGCTCAACTCTCTCCATGGAGGAGCTTTCCACGTTTTTAAGCAATTTGAGACATAACTTGGTCTATCCGCGTCTTTACCTTACGAAACGTGAAACGAAGGCTTAACTAGCAAGTTAGACTTTTAAGAGCACTAAATAGAGTACAATGGTCCACATCGATGCTTTGGAATTGCTCAACTCTCTCCATAGAGGAGCTTTTCACGTTTTTGAGCAATTTGAGACATAACTTGGTCAATTCGTGTCTTTACCTTACGAAACGTGGCACGACGGCTACTCTAGCAAGTTAGACTTTTAAAAGCACTAAATAGAGTACAACGGTCCGCATTGATGCGTTGGAATTGCTCAACTCTCTCCATAGACCAGCTTTTCACGTTTTTGTGTAATTTGAGACATAACTTGATCTATTCGCGTCTTTACCTTACGAAACGTGGCACGAAGGCTCAACTAGCAAGTTAGACTTTTAAGAGCACTAAATAGAGTACAACGGTCCACATTGATGCTTTGGAATTGCTCAACTCTCCCCATAGAGGAGCTTTTCACGTTTTTGTGCAATTTGAGACATAACTTGATCTATTCGCCTCTTTACCTTGCGAAACGTGGCACGAAGGCTCAACTAGCAAGTTAGACTTTTAAGAGCACTAAATAGAGTACAACGGTCCACATTGATGTTTTGGAATTGCTCAACTCTCTCCATAGGGGTGCTTTTCAAGTTTTTGAGCAATTTGAGACATAACTTTGTCTATTCGCGTCTTTTTCTTACGAAACGTGGCACGAAGGCTCAACTAGCAAGTTACACTTTTAAGAGCACTAAATAGATTACAAGGGTCCACATTGATGCTTTGGAATTGCTCAACTCTCTCCATGGGGGAGCTTTCCACGTTTTTAAGCAATTTGAGACATAAGTTGGTCTATTCGCGGTTTTACCTTATGAACTGTGGCACGATGGCTCAACTAGCAAGTTAGACTTTTAAGAGCACTAAATAGAGTACAACGGTCCACATTGATGTTTTGGAATTGCTCAACTCTCTCCATAGGGGTGCTTTTCAAGTTTTTGAGCAATTTGAGACATAACTTTGTCTATTCGCGTCTTTTTCTTACGAAACGTGGCACGAAGGCTCAACTAGCAAGTTACACTTTTAAGAGCACTAAATAGATTACAAGGGTCCACATTGATGCTTTGGAATTGCTCAACTCTCTCCATAGAGGAGCTTTTCACGTTTTTAAGCAATTTGAGACATAACTTTGTCTATTCGCGTCTTTACCTTACGATACGTGGCACGAAGCCTCAACTAGCAAGTTAGACTTTTAAGAGCACTAAATAGAGTACAACGGTCCACATCGATGCTTTGGAATTGCTGAATTCTCTCCATAGAAGAGCTTTTCACGTTTTTGAGTAATTTGAGACATAACCTGGTCAATTCGCGTCTTTACCTTACGAAACGTGGCACGACAACTACTCTAGCAAGTTAGACTTTTAAGAGCACTAAATATAGTACAACGGTCCACATTGATGCTTTGGAATTGCTCAACTCTCTCCACAGAGCAGCTTTTCACGTTTTTGTGTAATTTGAGACATAACTTGATCTATTCGCCTCTTTAGCATACGAAACGTGGCACGAAGGCTCAACTAGTAAGTTAGACTTTTAAGAGCACTAAATAGAGTACAACGGCCCACATTGATGCTTTGGAATTGCTCAACTCTCTCCAAAGAGGAGCTTTTCACGTTTTTGTGCAATTTGAGTTATAACTTGATCTATTCGCCTCTTTACCTTACGAAACGTGGCACGAATGCTCAACTAGAAAGTTAGACTTTTAAGAGCACTAAATAGAGTACAACGGTTCACATTGATGCTTTGGAATTGCTCAACTCTCTCCATAGAGGTGCTTTTCAAGTTTTTGAGCAACTTGAGACATAACTTGGTCTATTCGCGTCTTTTCCTTACGAAATGTGGCACGAAGGCTCAACTAGCAAGCTAGACTTTTAAGAGCACTAAATAGAGCACCACGTTCCACATTGATGCTTTGGAATTGCTCAACTCTCTCCATAGAGGAGCTTTTCACGTTTTTGTGCAATTTGAGACATAACTTGGTCTATTCGCGTCTTTACCTTACGAAACGTGGCACGACGGCTCAACTAGCAAGTTAGAATTTTAAGAGCACTAAATAGAGTACAACGGTCCACATTGATGCTTTGGAATTACTCAACTCTCTCCATAGAGGAGCTTTTCACTTTTTTGTGCAATTTGAGACATAACTTGGTCTATTCGCGTCTTTACCTTGCGAAACGTGGCACGAAGGATCAACTAGTAAGTTAGAGTTTTAAGAGCATTAAATAGAGTACAACGGTCCACATTGATGCTTTGGAATTGCTCAACTCTCTCCATAGAGGAGCTTTTCACGTTTTTGTGCAATTTCACACATAACTTGGTCTGTTCGCATCTTTACCTTATGGAACGTGGCACGAAGGCCCAACAAGCAAGTTAGACTTTTCAGAGCACTCAATAGAGTACAACGGTACACATTGATGCTTTGGAATTACTCAACTCTCTACATAGAGGAGCTTTTCACGTTTTTGTGCAATTTGAGACATAACTTCATCTATTCGCCTCTTTACCTTACGAAACGTGGCACGAAGGCTCAACTAGCAAGTTAGAATTTTAAGAGCACTAAATAGAGTACAACGGTCCACATCGATGCTTTGGAATTGCTCAACTCTCTCCATAGAGAAGCTTTTCACGTTTTTGTGCAATTTGAGACATAACATGATCTATTCGCCTCTTTACCTTACGAAACGTGGCACGAAGGCTCAACTAGCAAGTTAGACTTTTAAGAGCACTAAATAGAGTACAACGGTACACATTGATGCTTTGGAATTGCTCAACTCTCTCCATGGAGGAGCGTTTCACGTTTTCAAGCAATTTGAGACATAACTTGGTCTAGTCGCGTTTTGACCTTATGAAACGTGGAACGAAGTTTTAACTAGCAAGTTAGACTTTTAAGAGCACTAAATAGAGTCCAACGGTCCACATCGATGCTTTGGAATGGCTCAACTCTCTCCATAGTGGAGCTTTTCACGTTTTTGCGCAATTTGAGACATAACTTGATCTATTCGCCTCTTTACCTTACGAAACGTAGCACGAAGAATCAACTAGCAATTTAGTCTTCTAAGAACACTAAATGGAGTACAACGGTCCACAATGATGCTTTGGAATTGCTCAACTCTCTCCATAGAGGAGCTTTTCACGTTTTTGTGCAATTTCAAACATAACTTGGTCTATTCGCATCTTTACCTTACGAAACGTGGCACGAAGGCTCAACTAGCAAGTTAGACATTTAAGAGCACTCAATAGAGTACAACGGTCCACATTGATGCTTTGGAATTACTCAGCTCTCTGCATAAAAGAGCTTTTCACGTTTTTGTGCAATTTGAGACATAACTTGCTCTATTCACCTCTTTACCCTACGAAACGTGGCACGAAGGCTCAACTAGCAAGTTAGACTTTTAAGAGCACTAAATAGAGTACAACGGTCCACATCGATGCTTTGGAATTGCTCAACTCTCTCCATAGAGGAGCGTTTCACGTTTTTAAGCAATTTGAGACATAACTTGGTCTACTCGCGTCTTTTCCTTACGAAACGTGGCACGACGGCTCAACTAGCAAGTTAGAATTTTAAGAGCACTAAATAGAGTACAACGGTCCACATTGATGCTTTGGAATTACTCAACTCTCTCCATAGAGGAGCTTTGCACTTTTTTGTGCAATTTGAGACATAACTTGGTCTATTCGCGTCTTTACCTTACGAAACGTGGCAAGAAGCCTCAACTAGCAAGTTAGACTTTTAAGAGCACTAAATAGAGTACAACGGTCCACATGGATGCTTTGGAATTGCTCAACTCTCTCCATAGAAGAGCTTTTCACGTTTTTGAGCAATTTGAGACATAACCTGGTCAATTCGCGTCTTTACCTTACGAAACGTGGCACGACAACTACTCTAGCAAGTTAGACTTTTAAGAGCACTAAATATAGTACAATGGTCCACATTGATGCTTTGGAATTGCTCAACTCTCTTCATAGAGCAGCTTTTCACGTTTTTGTGTAATTTGAGACATAACTTGATCTATTCGCCTCTTTACCTTACGAAACGTGGCACGAAGGCTCAACTAGTAAGTTAGACTTTTAAGAGCACTAAATAGAGTACAACGGTCCACATTGATGCTTTGGAATTGCTTAACTCTCTCCAAAGAGGAGCTTTTCACGTTTTTGTGCAATTTGAGACATAACTTGATCTATTCGCCTCTTTACCTTACGAAACGTGGCACGAAGGCTCAACTAGTAAGTTAGACTTTTAAGAGCACTAAATAGAGTACAACGGTCCACATTGATGCTTTGGAATTGCTCAACTCTCTCCATAGAGGTGCTTTTCAAGTTTTTGAGCAATTTGAGACATAACTTGGTCTATTCGCGTCTTTTCCTTACGAAACGTGGCACGAAGGCTCAACTAGCAAGTTAGACTTTTAAGAGCACTAAATAGAGTACAACGGTCCACATGGATGCTTTGGAATTGCTCAACTCTCTCCATAGAAGATCGTTTCACGTTTTTAAGCTATTTGAGACATAACTTGGTCTATTCGCGTCTTTACCTTACGAAACGTGGAACGAAGACTCAACTGGCAAGTTAGACTTTTAAGAGCACTAAATAGAGTACAACGTTCCACATTGATGCTTTGGAATTGCTCAACTCTCTCCATAGAGGAGCTTTTCACGTTTTTGTGCAATTTGAGACATAACTTGGTCTATTCGCGTCTTTACCTTACGAAACGTGGCACGACGGCTCAACTAGCAAGTTAGAATTTTAAGAGCACTAAATAGAGTACAACGGTCCACATTGATGCTTTGGAATTACTCAACTCTCCCCATAGAGGAGCTTTTCACGTTTTTGTGCAATTTGAGACATAACTTGGTCTATTCGCGTCTTTGCCTTATGAAACGTGGCACGACGGCTCAACTAGCAAGTTAGAATTTTAAGAGCACTAAATAGAGTACAACGGTCCACATTGATGCTTTGGAATTGCTCAACTCTCTCCATAGAGGAGCTTTTCACTTTTTTGTGCAATTTGAGACATAACTTGGTCTATTCGCGTCTTTACCTTACGAAACGTGGCACGAAGGATCAACTAGTAAGTTAGACTTTTAAGAGCACTAAATAGAGTACAACGGTCCACATTGATGCTTTGGAATTGCTCAACTCTCTCCATAGAGGAGCTTTTCACTTTTTTGTGCAATTTCACACATAACTTGGTCTATTCGCATCTTTACATTATGAAACGTGGCACGAAGGCCCAACAAGCAAGTTAGACTTTTCAGAGCACTCAATAGAGTACAACGGTCCACATTGATGCTTTGGAATTACTCAACTCTCTACATAGAGGAGCTTTTCACGTTTTTGCGCAATTTGAGACATAACTTGATCTATTCGCCTCTTTACCTTACGAAACGTAGCACGAAGAATCAACTAGCAATTTAGTCTTCTAAGAACACTAAATGGAGTAGAACGGTCCACAATGATGCTTTGGAATTGCTCAACTCTCTCCATAGAGGAGCTTTTCACGTTTTTGTGCAATTTCAAACATAACTTGGTCTATTCGCATCTTTACCTTACGAAACGTGGTACGAAGGCTCAACTAGCAAGTTAGACTTTTAAGAGCACTCAATAGAGTACAACGGTCCACATTGATGCTTTGGAATTACTCAGCTCTCTGCATAAAAGAGCTTTTCACGTTTTTGTGCAATTTGAGACATAACTTGCTCTATTCACCTCTTTACCCTACGAAACGTGGCACGAAGGCTCAACTAGCAAGTTAGACTTTTAAGAGCACTAAATAGAGTACAACGGTCCACATCGATGCTTTGGAATTGCTCAACTCTCTCCATAGAGGAGCGTTTCACGTTTTTAAGCAATTTGAGACATAACTTGGTCTACTCGCGTCTTTTCCTTACGAAACGTGGCACGACGGCTCAACTAGCAAGTTAGAATTTTAAGAGCACTAAATAGAGTACAACGGTCCACATTGATGCTTTGGAATTACTCAACTCTCTCCATAGAGGAGCTTTGCACTTTTTTGTGCAATTTGAGACATAACTTGGTCTATTCGCGTCTTTACCTTACGAAACGTGGCAAGAAGCCTCAACTAGCAAGTTAGACTTTTAAGAGCACTAAATAGAGTACAACGGTCCACATGGATGCTTTGGAATTGCTCAACTCTCTCCATAGAAGAGCTTTTCACGTTTTTGAGCAATTTGAGACATAACCTGGTCAATTCGCGTCTTTACCTTACGAAACGTGGCACGACAACTACTCTAGCAAGTTAGACTTTTAAGAGCACTAAATATAGTACAATGGTCCACATTGATGCTTTGGAATTGCTCAACTCTCTTCATAGAGCAGCTTTTCACGTTTTTGTGTAATTTGAGACATAACTTGATCTATTCGCCTCTTTACCTTACGAAACGTGGCACGAAGGCTCAACTAGTAAGTTAGACTTTTAAGAGCACTAAATAGAGTACAACGGTCCACATTGATGCTTTGGAATTGCTTAACTCTCTCCAAAGAGGAGCTTTTCACGTTTTTGTGCAATTTGAGACATAACTTGATCTATTCGCCTCTTTACCTTACGAAACGTGGCACGAAGGCTCAACTAGTAAGTTAGACTTTTAAGAGCACTAAATAGAGTACAACGGTCCACATTGATGCTTTGGAATTGCTCAACTCTCTCCATAGAGGTGCTTTTCAAGTTTTTGAGCAATTTGAGACATAACTTGGTCTATTCGCGTCTTTTCCTTACGAAACGTGGCACGAAGGCTCAACTAGCAAGTTAGACTTTTAAGAGCACTAAATAGAGTACAACGGTCCACATGGATGCTTTGGAATTGCTCAACTCTCTCCATAGAAGATCGTTTCACGTTTTTAAGCTATTTGAGACATAACTTGGTCTATTCGCGTCTTTACCTTACGAAACGTGGAACGAAGACTCAACTGGCAAGTTAGACTTTTAAGAGCACTAAATAGAGTACAACGTTCCACATTGATGCTTTGGAATTGCTCAACTCTCTCCATAGAGGAGCTTTTCACGTTTTTGTGCAATTTGAGACATAACTTGGTCTATTCGCGTCTTTACCTTACGAAACGTGGCACGACGGCTCAACTAGCAAGTTAGAATTTTAAGAGCACTAAATAGAGTACAACGGTCCACATTGATGCTTTGGAATTACTCAACTCTCCCCATAGAGGAGCTTTTCACGTTTTTGTGCAATTTGAGACATAACTTGGTCTATTCGCGTCTTTGCCTTATGAAACGTGGCACGACGGCTCAACTAGCAAGTTAGAATTTTAAGAGCACTAAATAGAGTACAACGGTCCACATTGATGCTTTGGAATTGCTCAACTCTCTCCATAGAGGAGCTTTTCACTTTTTTGTGCAATTTGAGACATAACTTGGTCTATTCGCGTCTTTACCTTACGAAACGTCGCACGAAGGATCAACTAGTAAGTTAGACTTTTAAGAGCACTAAATAGAGTACAACGGTCCACATTGATGCTTTGGAATTGCTCAACTCTCTCCATAGAGGAGCTTTTCACTTTTTTGTGCAATTTCACACATAACTTGGTCTATTCGCATCTTTACATTATGAAACGTGGCACGAAGGCCCAACAAGCAAGTTAGACTTTTCAGAGCACTCAATAGAGTACAACGGTCCACATTGATGCTTTGGAATTACTCAACTCTCTACATAGAGGAGCTTTTCACGTTTTTGTGCAATTTGAGACATAACTTCATCTATTCGCCTCTTTACCTTACGAAACGTGGCACGAAGGCTCAACTAGCAAGTTAGACTTTTAAGAGCACTAAATAGAGTACAACGGTCCACATTGATGCTTTGGAATTGCTCAACTCTCTCCATAGAGGAGCGTTTCACGTTTTCAAGCAATTTGAGACATAACTTGGTCTAGTCGCGTTTTGACCTTATGAAACGTGGAACGAAGTTTTAACTAGCAAGTTAGACTTTTAAGAGCACTAAATAGAGTCCAACGGTCCACATCGATACTTTGGAATGGCTCAAGTCTCTCCATAGTGGAGCTTTTCACGTTTTTGCGCAATTTGAGACATAACTTGATCTATTCGCCTCTTTACCTTACGAAACGTAGCACGAAGAATCAACTAGCAATTTAGTATTCTAAGAACACTAAATGGAGTACAACGGTCCACAATGATGCTTTGGAATTGCTCAACTCTCTCCATAGAAGAGCTTTTCATGTTTTTGTGCAATTTCAAACATAACTTGGTCTATTCGCATCTTTACCTTACGAAACGTGCCACGAAGGCTCAACTAGCAAGTTAGACTTTTAAGAGCACTCAATAGAGTACAACGGTCCACATTGATGCTTTGGAATTACTCAACTCTCTGCATAAAAGAGCTTTTCACGTTTTTGTGCAATTTGAGACATAACTTGCTCTATTCGCCTCTTTACCCTACGAAACGTGGCACGAAGGCTCAACTAGCAAGTTAGACTTTTAAGAACACTAAATAGAGTACAATGGTCCACATGGATGCTTTGGAATTGCTCAACTCTCTCCATAGAGGAGCTTTTCACGTTTTTGAGCAATTTGAGACATAACCTGGTCAATTCGCGTCTTTACCTTACGAAACGTGGCACGACAACTACTCTAGCAAGTTAGACTTTTAAGAGCACTAAATATAGTACAACGGTCCACATTGATGCTTTGGAATTGCTCAACTCTCTCCATAGAGCAGCTTTTCACGTTTTTGTGTAATTTGAGACATAACTTGATCTATTCGCCTCTTTACCTTACGAAACGTGGCACGAAGGCTCAACTAGTAAGTTAGACTTTTAAGTGCACTAAATAGAGTACAACGGTCCACATTGATGCTTTGGAATTGCTCAACTCTCTCCAAAGAGGAGCTTTTCACGTTTTTGTGCAATTTGAGACATAACTTGATCTATTCGCCTCTTTACCTTACGAAACGTGGCACGAAGGCTCAACTAGTAAGTTAGACTTTTAAGAGCACTAAATAGAGTACAACGGTCCACATGGATGCTTTGGAATTGCTCAACTCTCTCCATAGAAGATCGTTTCACGTTTTTAAGCTATTTGAGACATAACTTGGTCTATTCGCGTCTTTACCTTACGAAACGTGGAACGAAGACTCAACTGGCAAGTTAGACTTTTAAGAGCACTAAATAGAGTACAACGTTCCACATTGATGCTTTGGAATTGCTCAACTCTCTCCATAGAGGAGCTTTTCACGTTTTTGTGCAATTTGAGACATAACTTGGTCTATTCGCGTCTTTACCTTACGAAACGTGGCACGACGGCTCAACTAGCAAGTTAGAATTTTAAGAGCACTAAATAGAGTACAACGGTCCACATTGATGCTTTGGAATTACTCAAATCTCCCCATAGAGGAGCTTTTTACGTTTTTGTGCAATTTGAGACATAACTTGGTCTATTCGCGTCTTTGCCTTATGAAACGTGGCACGACGGCTCAACTAGCAAGTTAGAATTTTAAGAGCACTAAATAGAGTACAACGGTCCACATTGATGCTTTGGAATTGCTCAACTCTCTCCATAGAGGAGCTTTTCACTTTTTTGTGCAATTTGAGACATAACTTGGTCTATTCGCGTCTTTTCCTTACGAAACGTGGCACGAAGGATCAACTAGTAAGTTAGACTTTTAAGAGCACTAAATAGAGTACAACGGTCCACATGGATGCTTTGGAATTGCTCAACTCTCTCCATAGAAGATCGTTTCACGTTTTTAAGCTATTTGAGACATAACTTGGTCTATTCGCGTCTTTACCTTACGAAACGTGGAACGAAGACTCAACTGGCAAGTTAGACTTTTAAGAGCACTAAATAGAGTACAACGTTCCACATTGATGCTTTGGAATTGCTCAACTCTCTCCATAGAGGAGCTTTTCACGTTTTTGTGCAATTTCACACATAACTTGGTCTATTCGCATCTTTACCTTATGAAACGTGGCACGAAGGCCCAACAAGCAAGTTAGACTTTTCAGAGCACTCAATAGAGTACAACGGTCCACATTGATGCTTTGGAATTACTCAACTCTCTACATAGAGGAGCTTTTCACGTTTTTGTGCAATTTGAGACACAACTTCATCTATTCGCCTCTTTACCTTACGAAACGTGGCACGAAGGCTCAACTAGCAAGTTAGAATTTTAAGAGCACTAAATGGAGTACAACGGTCCACATCGATGCTTTGGAATTGCTCAACTCTCTCCGTAGAGGAGCTTTTCACGTTTTTGTGCAATTTGAGACATAACATGATCTATTCGCCTCTTTACCTTACAAAACGTGGCACGAAGGCTCAACTAGCAAGTTAGACTTTTAAGAGCACTAAATAGAGTACAACGGTCCACATTGATGCTTTGGAATTGCTCAACTCTCTCCATGGAGGAGCGTTTCACGTTTTCAAGCAATTTGAGACATAACTTGGTCTAGTCGCGTTTTGACCTTATGAAACGTGGAACGAAGTTTTAACTAGCAAGTTAGACTTTTAAGAGCACTAAATAGAGTCCAACGGTCCACATCGATACTTTGGAATGGCTCAAGTCTCTCCATAGTGGAGCTTTTCACGTTTTTGCGCAATTTGAGACATAACTTGATCTATTCGCCTCTTTACCTTACGAAACGTAGCACGAAGAATCAACTAGCAATTTAGTCTTCTAAGAACACTAAATGGAGTACAACGGTCCACAATGATGCTTTGGAATTGCTCAACTCTCTCCATAGAGGAGCTTTTCATGTTTTTGTGCAATTTCAAACATAACTTGGTCTATTCGCATCTTTACCTTACGAAACGTGGCACGAAGGCTCAACTAGCAAGTTAGACTTTTAAGAGCACTCAATAGAGTACAACGGTCCACATTGATGCTTTGGAATTACTCAACTCTCTGCATAAAAGAGCTTTTCACGTTTTTGTGCAATTTGAGACATAACTTGCTCTATTCGCCTCTTTACCCTACGAAACGTGGCACGAAGGCTCAACTAGCAAGTTAGACTTTTAAGAGCACTAAATAGAGTACAACGGTCCACATGGATGCTTTGGAATTGCTCAACTCTCTCCATAGAGGAGCTTTTCACGTTTTTGAGCAATTTGAGACATAACCTGATCAATTCGCGTCTTTACCTTACGAAACGTGGCACGACAACTACTCTAGCAAGTTAGACTTTTAAGAGCACTAAATATAGTACAACGGTCCACATTGATGCTTTGGAATTGCTCAACTCTCTCCATAGAGCAGCTTTTCACGTTTTTGTGTAATTTGAGACATAACTTGATCTATTCGCCTCTTTACCTTACGAAACGTGGCACGAAGGCTCAACTAGTAAGTTAGACTTTTAAGAGCACTAAATAGAGTACAACGGTCCACATTGATGCTTTGGAATTGCTCAACTCTCTCCAAAGAGGAGCTTTTCACGTTTTTGTGCAATTTGAGACATAACATGATCTATTCGCCTCTTTACCTTACGAAACGTGGCACGAAGGCTCAACTAGCAAGTTAGACTTTTAAGAGCACTAAATAGAGTACAACGGTCCACATTGATGCTTTGGAATTGCTCAACTCTCTCCATAGAGGAGCGTTTCACGTTTTCAAGCAATTTGAGACATAACTTGGTCTAGTCGCGTTTTGACCTTATGAAACGTGGAACGAAGTTTTAACTAGCAAGTTAGACTTTTAAGAGCACTAAATAGAGTCCAACGGTCCACATCGATACTTTGGAATGGCTCAAGTCTCTCCATAGTGGAGCTTTTCACGTTTTTGCGCAATTTGAGACATAAGTTGATCTATTCGCCTCTTTACCTTACGAAACGTAGCACGAAGAATCAACTAGCAATTTAGTCTTCTAAGAACACTAAATGGAGTACAATGGTCCACAATGATGCTTTGGAATTGCTCAACTCTCTCCATAGAGGAGCTTTTCATGTTTTTGTGCAATTTCAAACATAACTTGGTCTATTCGCATCTTTACCTTACGAAACGTGGCACGAAGGCTCAACTAGCAAGTTAGACTTTTAAGAGCACTCAATAGAGTACAACGGTCCACATTGATGCTTTGGAATTACTCAACTCTCTGCATAAAAGAGCTTTTCACGTTTTTGTGCTATTTGAGACATAACTTGCTCTATTCGCCTCTTTACCCTACGAAACGTGGCACGAAGGCTCAACTAGCAAGTTAGACTTTTAAGAGCACTAAATAGAGTACAACGGTCCACATGGATGCTTTGGAATTGCTCAACTCTCTCCATAGAGGAGCTTTTCACGTTTTTGAGCAATTTGAGACATAACCTGGTCAATTCGCGTCTTTACCTTACGAAACGTGGCACGACAACTACTCTAGCAAGTTAGACTTTTAAGAGCACTAAATAGAGTACAACGGTCCACATTGATGCTTTGGAATTGCTCAACTCTCTCCATAGAGCAGCTTTTCACGTTTTTGTGTAATTTGAGACATAACTTGATCTATTCGCCTCTTTACCTTACGAAACGTGGCACGAAGGCTCAACTAGTAAGTTAGACTTTTAAGAGCACTAAATAGAGTACAACGGTCCACATTGATGCTTTGGAATTGCTCAACTCTCTCCAAAGAGGAACTTTTCACGTTTTTGTGCAATTTGAGACATAACATGATCTATTCGCCTCTTTACCTTACGAAACGTGGCACGAAGGCTCAACTAGCAAGTTAGACTTTTAAGAGCACTAAATAGAGTACAACGGTCCACATTGATGCTTTGGAATTGCTCAACTCTCTCCATAGAGGAGCGTTTCACGTTTTCAAGCAATTTGAGACATAACTTGGTCTAGTCGTGTTTTGACCTTATGAAACGTGGAACGAAGTTTTAACTAGCAACTTAGACTTTTAAGAGCACTAAATAGAGTCCAACGGTCCACATCGATACTTTGGAATGGCTCAAGTCTCTCCATAGTGGAGCTTTTCACGTTTTTGCGCAATTTGAGACATAACTTGATCTATTCGCCTCTTTACCTTACGAAACGTAGCACGAAGAATCAACTAGCAATTTAGTCTTCTAAGAACACTAAATGGAGTACAACGGTCCACAATGATGCTTTGGAATTGCTCAACTCTCTCCATAGAGGAGCTTTTCATGTTTTTGTGCAATTTCAAACATAACTTGGTCTATTCGCATCTTTACCTTACGAAACGTGGCACGAAGGCTCAACTAGCAAGTTAGACTTTTAAGAGCACTCAATAGAGTACAACGGTCCACATTGATGCTTTGGAATTACTCAACTCTCTGCATAAAAGAGCTTTTCACGTTTTTGGGCAATTTGAGACATAACTTGCTCTATTCGCCTCTTTACCCTACGAAACGTGGCACGAAGGCTCAACTAGCAAGTTAGACTTTTAAGAGCACTAAATAGAGTACAACGGTCCACATGGATGCTTTGGAATTGCTCAACTCTCTCCATAGAGGAGCTTTTCACGTTTTTGAGCAATTTGAGACATAACCTGGTCAATTCGCGTCTTTACCTTACGAAACGTGGCACGACAACTACTCTAGCAAGTTAGACTTTTAAGAGCACTAAATATAGTACAACGGTCCACATTGATGCTTTGGAATTGCTGAACTCTCTCCATAGAGCAGCTTTTCACGTTTTTGTGTAATTTGAGACATAACTTGATCTATTCGCCTCTTTACCTTACGAAACGTGGCACGAAGGCTCAACTAGTAAGTTAGACTTTTAAGAGCACTAAATAGAGTACAACGGTCCACATTGATGCTTTGGAATTGCTCAACTCTCTCCAAAGAGGAGCTTTTCACGTTTTTGTGCAATTTGAGACATAACTTGATCTATTCGCCTCTTTACCTTACGAAACGTGGCACGAAGGCTCAACTAGTAAGTTAGACTTTTAAGAGCACTAAATAGAGTACAACGGTCCACATTGATGCTTTGGAATTGCTCAACTCTCTCCATAGAGGTGCTTTTCAAGTTTTTGAGCAATTTGAGACATAAGTTGGTCTATTCGCGTCCTTTCCTTACGAAACGTGGCACGAAGGCTCAACTAGCAAGTTAGACTTTTTAGAGCACTAAATAGAGTACAACGGTCCACATGGATGCTTTGGAATTGCTCAACTCTCTCCATAGAAGATCGTTTCACGTTTTTAAGCTATCTGAGACATAACTTGGTCTATTCGCGTCTTTACCTTACGAAACGTGGAACGAAGACTCAACTGGCAAGTTAGACTTTTAAGAACACTAAATAGAGTACAACGGTCCACATTGATGCTTTGGAATTACTCAAATCTCCCCATAGAGGAGCTTTTTACGTTTTTGTGCAATTTGAGACATAACTTGGTCTATTCGCGTCTTTGCCTTATGAAACGTGGCACGACGGCTCAACTAGCAAGTTAGAATTTTAAGAGCACTAAATAGAGTACAACGGTCCACATTGATGCTTTGGAATTGCTCAACTCTCTCCATAGAGGAGCTTTTCACTTTTTTGTGCAATTTGAGACATAACTTGGTCTATTCGCGTCTTTACCTTACGAAACGTGGCACGAAGGATCAACTAGTAAGTTAGACTTTTAAGAGCACTAAATAGAGTACAACGGTCCACATTGATGCTTTGGAATTGCTCAACTCTCTCCATAGAGGAGCTTTTCACGTTTTTGTGCAATTTCACACATAACTTGGTCTATTCGCATCTTTACCTTATGAAACGTGGCACGAAGGCCCAACAAGCAAGTTAGACTTTTCAGAGCACTCAATAGAGTACAACGGTCCACATTGATGCTTTGGAATTACTCAACTCTCTACATAGAGGAGCTTTTCACGTTTTTGTGCAATTTGAGACATAACTTCATCTATTCGCCTCTTTACCTGACAAAACGTGGCACAAAGGCTCAACTAGCAAGTTAGAATTTTAAGAGCACTAAATGGAGTACAACGGTCCACATCGATGCTTTGGAATTGCTCAACTCTCTCCGTAGAGGAGCTTTTCACGTTTTTGTGCAATTTGAGACATAACATGATCTATTCGCCTCTTTACCTTACGAAACGTGGCACGAAGGCTCAACTAGCAAGTTAGACTTTTAAGAGCACTAAATAGAGTACAACGGTCCACATTGATGCTTTGGAAGTGCTCAACTCTCTCCATAGAGGAGCGTTTCACGTTTTCAAGCAATTTGAGACAAAACTTGGTCTAGTCGCGTTTTGACCTTATGAAACGTGGAACGAAGTTTTAACTAGCAAGTTAGACTTTTAAGAGCACTAAATAGAGTCCAACGGTCCACATCGATACTTTGGAATGGCTCAAGTCTCTCCATAGTGGAGCTTTTCACGTTTTTGCGCAATTTGAGACATAACTTGATCTATTCGCCTCTTTACCTTACGAAACGTAGCACGAAGAATCAACTAGCAATTTAGTCTTCTAAGAACACTAAATGGAGTACAACGGTCCACAATGATGCTTTGGAATTGCTCAACTCTCTCCATAGCGGAGCTTTTCATGTTTTTGTGCAATTTCAAACATAACTTGGTCTATTCGCATCTTTACCTTACGAAACGTGGCACGAAGGCTCAACTAGCAAGTTAGACTTTTAAGAGCACTCAATAGAGTACAACGGTCCACATTGATGCTTTGGAATTACTCAACTCTCTGCATAAAAGAGCTTTTCACGTTTTTGTGCAATTTGAGACATAACTTGCTCTATTCGCCTCTTTACCCTACGAAACGTGGCACGAAGGCTCAACTAGCAAGTTAGACTTTTAAGAGCACTAAATAGAGTGCAACGGTCCACATCGATGCTTTGGAATTGCTCAACTCTCTCCATAGAGGAGCGTTTCACGTTTTTAAGCAATTTGAGACATAACTTGGTCTACTCGCGTCTTTTCCTTACGAAACGTGGCTCGAAGGATAAACTAGCAAATTAGAATTTTAAGAGCACTAAATAGAGTATAACGGTCCACTTTTATGCTTTGGAATTACTCAACTCTCTCAATAGAGGAGCTTTTCATTTTTTTGTGCAATTTGAGACATAACTTGATCTATTCACCTCTTTACCATACGAATCACGGCGCGACGGCTCAACTAGCAAGTTAGACTTTTAAGAGCACTAAATAGCGTAAAAAGGCCCACATTGATGCTTTGGAATTGCTCAACTCTCTCCATAGAGGAGCGTTTCACGTTTTTAAGCAATTTGAGACATAACTTGGTGTATTCGTGTCTTTACCTTACGAAACGTGGCACGAAGGCTCAACTAGCAAGTTATACTTTTAAGAGCACTAAATAGAGTACAACAGTCCACATCGATGCTTTGGAATTCCGCAACTCCCTCAATAGAGGAGCTTTTCACGTTTTTGAGTAATTTGAGACATAACTTCGTCTATTCGCGTCTTTACCTTACGAAACGTGGCACGACGGCTCAACTAGCAAGTTAGACTTTTAAGAGCACTAACTAGAGTACAACGGTCCACATTGATGCTTTGGAATTGCTCAACTCTCTCCATAGAGGAGCGTTTCACGTTTTTGTGCAATTTGAGACATAACATGATCTTTTGGCCTCTTTACCTTACGAAACGTGGCACGAAGGCTCAACTAGCAAGTTAGACATTTAAGAGCACTAAATAGAGTACAACGGTCCACATGGATGCTTTGGAATTGCTCAACTCTCTCCATAGAAGAGCGTTTCAAGTTTTTAAGCAATTTGAGACATAAATTGGTCTATTTGCGTCTTTACCTTACGAAACGTGGCACGACGGCTCAACTAGCAAGTTAGAATTTTAAGAGCACTAAATAGAGTACAACGGTCCACATTGATGCTTTGGAATTACTCAACTCTCTCCATAGAGGAGCTTTTCACGCTTTTGTGCAATTTGAGACATAACTTGGTCTATTCGCGTCTTTGACTTACGAAACGTTGCACGAAGGATCAACTAGCAAGTTAGACTTTTAAGAGTACTACATAGAGTACAACGGTCCACATTGATGCTTTGGAATTGCTCAACTCTCTCCATAGAGGAGCTTTTCACATTTTTGTCCAATTTCACACATAACTTGGTCTATTCGCATCTTTACCTTATGAAACGTGGCACGAAGGCCCAACAAGCAAGTTAGACCTTTCAGAGCACTCAATAGAGTACAACGGTCCTTATTGATGCTTTGGAATTACTCAACTCTCTCCATAGAGGAGCTTTTCACGTTTTTGTGCAATTTGAAACATAACTTCATCTATTCGCCTCTTTACCTTACGAAACGTGGCACGAAGGCTCAACTAGCAAGTTAGACTTTTAAGAGCACTAAATAGAGTACAACGGTCCACATCGACACTTTGGAATTGCTCAACTCTCTCCATAGAGGAGCTTTTCACGTTTTTGTGCAATTTGAGACATAACACGATCTATTCACCTCTTTACCTTACGAAACATGGCACGAAGGCTCAACTAGCAAGTTAGACTTTTAAGAGCACTAAATAGAGTACAACGGTCCACATTGAGGCTTTGGAATTGCTCAACACTCTCCATAGAGGAGCGTTTCACGTTTTTAAGCAATTCGAGACATAACTTGGTCTAGTCGCGTTTTGAACTTATGAAACGTGGAACGAAGTCTTAACTAGCAAGTTAGACTTTTAAGAGCACTAAATAGAGCACAACGGTCCACATCGATGCTTTGGAATTGCTCAACTCTCTCCACAGAGGAGCTTTTCACGTTTTTGCGCAATTTGAGACATAACTTGATCTATTCGCCTCTTTACCTTACGAAACGTAGCACGAAGAATCAACTAGCAATTTAGACTTCTAAGAACACTAAATGGAGTACAGCGGTCCACATTGATGCTTTGGAATTGCTCAACTCTCTCCATAGAGGAGCTTTTCACGTTTTTGTATAATTTCAAACATAACTTGGTCTATTCGCATCTTTACCTTACGAAACGTGGCACGAAAGCTCAACTAGCAAGTTAGACTTTTAAGAGCACTCAATAGAGTACAACGGTCCACATGGATGCTTTGGAATTGCTCAACTCTCTCCATAGAAGAGCGTTTCACGTTTTTAAGCTATTTGAGACATAACTTGGTCTATTCGCGTCTTTACGTTACGAAACGTGGAACGAGGACTCAACTGGCAACTTAGACTTTTAAGAGCACTAAATAGAGTACAACGTTCCACATTGATGCTTTGGAATTGCTCAACTCTCTCCATAGAGGAGCTTTTCATGTTTTTGTGCAATTTGAGACATAACTTGGTCTATTCGCGTCTTTACCTTACGAAACGTGGCACGACGGCTCAACTAGCAAGTTAGAATTTTAAGAACACTAAATAGAGTACAACGGTTCACATTGATGCTTTGGAATTACTCAACTCTCTCCATAGAGGAGCTTTTCACTTTTTTGTGCAATTTGAGATATAACTTGGTCTATTCGCGTCTTTACCTTACGAAACGTGGCACGAAGGATCAACTAGTAAGTTAGACTTTTAAGAGCACTAAATAGAGTACAACGGTCCACATTGATGCTTTGGAATTGCTCAACTCTCTCCATAGAGGAGCTTTTCACGTTTTTGTGCAATTTGACACATAACTTGGTCTATTCGCATCTTTACCTTATGAAACGTGGCACGAAGGCCCAACAAGCAAATTAGACTATTCAGAGCACTCAATAGAGTACAACGGTCCACATTGATGCTTTGGAATTGCTCAACTCTTTCCATAGAGGAGCTTTTCACGTTTTTATGCAATTTGAGACATATCATGATCTTTTTGCCTCTTTTCCTTACGAAATGTGGCACGAAGGCTCAACTAGCAAGTTAGACTTTTAAGAGCACTAAATAGAGTACAATGGTCCACATGGATGCTTTGGAATTGCTCAACTCTCTCCATAGAAGAGTGTTTCACGTTTTTAAGCAATTTGAGACATAACTTGGTCTATTCGCGTCTTTACCTTACGAAACGTGGAACGAAGGGTCACTTGGCAAGTTAGACTTTTAAGAGCACTAAATAGAGTACAACGATCCACATCAATGCTTTAGAGTTGCTCAACTCTCTCCATAGAGGAGCTTTTCACGTTTTTGTGCAATTTGAGACATAACTTGGTCTATTCCCGTCTTTACATTACGAAACGTGGCACGAAGGATCAACTAGCAAGTTAGACTTTTAAGAGCACTAAATAGAGTACAACGGTCCACATTGATGCTTTGGAATTGCTCAACTCTCTCCATAGACGAGCTTTTCACGTTTTTGTGTAATGTCACACATAACTTGGTCTATTCGCATCTTTACCTTATGAACCGTGGCACGAAGGCCCAACAAGCAAGTTAGACTTTTCAGAGCAATCAATAGAGTACAACGGTCCACATTGATGCTTTGGAATTACTCAACTCTCTCCATAGAGGAGCTTTTCACGTTTTTGTGCAATTTGAGACATAACTTCATCTATTCACCTCTTTACCTTACGAAACGTGGCACGAAGGCTCAACTAGCAAGTTAGACTTTTAAGAGCACTAAATAGAGTACAACGGTCCACATCGATGCTTTGGACCTGCTCAACTCTCTCCATAGAGGAGCGTTTCACGTTTTTAAGCAATTTGAGACATAACTTGGTCTAGTCGCGTTTTGACCTTATGAAACGTGGAACGAAGTCTTAACTAGCAAGTTAGACTTTTAAGAGCACTAAATAGAGTACAACGGTCCACATCGATGCTTTGGAATTGCTCAACTCTCTCCATAGAATAGCTTTTCACGTTTTTGCGCAATTTGAGACATAACTTGATCTATTCACCTCTTTACCTTACGAAACGTAGCACGAAGAATCAACTAGCAATTTAGATTTCTAAGAACACTAAATGGAGTACAACGGTCCACATTGATGCTTTGGAATTGCTCAACTCTCTCCATGGAGGAGCTTTTCACGTTTTTGTGCAATTTCAAACATAACTTGGTCTATTCGCATCTTTACCTTACGAAACGAGGCACGAAGGCTCAACTAGCAAGTTAGAATTTTAAGAGCACTCATTAGAGTACAACGGTCCACATTGATGCTTTGGAATTACTCAACTCTCTGCATAGAGGAGCTTTTCACGTTTTTGTGCAATTTGAGACATAACTTGGTCTATTCGCATCCTTACCCAACGAAACGTGGCACGAAGGCTCAACTAGCAAGTTAGACTTTTAAGAGCACTAAATAGAGTACAACCGTCCACATTGATGCTTTGGAATTGCTCAACTCTCTCCATAGAGGAGCGTTTCACGTTTTTAAGCAATTTTAGACATAACTTGGTCTATTCGCGTCTTTACATTACGAAACGTGGCACGAAGGCTCAACTAGCAAGTTAGAATTTTAAGAGCACTAAATAGAGTACAACGGTCTACATCGATGCTTTGGAATTGCTCAACTCTCTCCATAGAGGAGCTGTTCACATTTTTGAGCAATTTGAGACATAACTTGGTCTACTCGCGTCTTTTCCTTACGAAACGTGGCACGAAGGCTCAACTAGCAACTTAGACTTTTAAGAGCACTAAATAGAGTACAACGGTCCACATCGATGCTTTGGAATTGCTCAACTCTCTCCATAGAGGAGCTTTTCACGTTTTTGAGCAATTTGAGACATAACTTGGTCTATTCGCGTCTTTACCTTACGAAACGTGGCACTAAGGATCAACTAGCAAGTTAGACTTTTAAGAGCACTAAATAGAGTACAACGGCCCACATCGATGCTTTGGAATTGCTCAACTCTCTCCATAGAGGAGCTTTTCACGTTTTTGAGCAATTTGAGACATAACTTGGTCTATTCGCGTCTTTACCTTACGAAACGTGGAACGAAGGCTCAACTGGCAAGTTAGACTTTTAAGAGCACTAAATAGAGTACAACGGTCCACATTGATGCTTTGGAATTGCTCAACTCTCTCCATAGAGGAGCTTTTCACGTTTTCGAGCAATTTGAGACATAGCTTGGTCTATTCGCGTCTCTACCTTACGAAACGTGGCACTAAGGATCAACTAGCAAGTTAGACTTTTAAGAGCACTAAATAGAGTACAACGGTCCATATCGATGCTTTGGAATTGCTCAACTCTCTCCATAGAGGAGCTTTTCACGTTTTTGTGCAATTTGAGACATAACTTGGTCTATTCGCGTCTTTGCCTTACGAAACGTGGCACTAAATATCAACTAGAAAGTTAGACTTTTAAGAGCACTAAATAGAGTACAACGGTCCACATCGATGCTTTGGAATTGCTCAACTCTCTCCATAGAGGAGCTTTTCACGTTTTTGAGCAATTTGAGACATAACTTGGTCTATTCGCGTCTTTACCTTACGAAACGTGGAACGAAGGCTCAACTGGCAAGTTAGACTTTTAAGAGCACTAAATCGAGTACAACGGTCTACATTGATGCTTTGGAATTGCTCAACTCTCTCCATAGAGGAGCTTTTCACGTTTTTGAGCAATTTGAGACATAACTTGGTCTATTCGCGTCTTTACCTTACGAAACGTGGCACTAAGGATCAACTAGCAAGTTAGACTTTTAAGAGCACTAAATAGAGTACAACGGTCCACATCGATGCTTTGGAATTGCTCAACTCTCTCCATAGAGGAGCTTTTCACGTTTTTGTGCAATTTGAGACATAACTTGGTCTATTCGCGTCTTTACCTTACGAAACGTGGCACTAAGGATCAACTAGCAAGTTAGACTTTTAAGAGTACTAAATAGAGTACAACGGTCCACATTGATGCTTTGGAATTGCTCAACTCTCTCCATAGACGAGCTTTTCACGTTTTTGTGCAATTTCACACATAACTTGGTCTATTCGCATCTTTACCTTATGAAACGTGGCACGAAGGCCCAACAAGCAAGTTAGACTTTTGAGAGCACTCAATAGAGTACAACGGTCCACATTGATGCTTTGGAATTACTCAACTCTCTCCATAGAGGAGCTTTTCACGTTTTTGTGTAATTTGAGACATAACTTCATCTATTCACCTCTTTACCTTACGAAACGTGGCACGAAGGCTCAACTAGCAAGTTAGACTTTTAAGAGCACTAAATAGAGTACAACGGTCCACATCGATGCTTTGGACCTGCTCAACTCTCTCCATAGAGGAGCGTTTCACGTTTTTAAGCAATTTGAGACATAACTTGGTCTAGTCGCGTTTTGACCTTATGAAACGTGGAACGAAGTCTTAACTAGCAAGTTAGACTTTTAAGAGCACTAAATAGAGTACAACGGTCCACATCGATGCTTTGGAATTGCTCAACTCTCTCCATAGAAGAGCTTTTCACGTTTTTGTGCAATTTGAGACATAACTTGATCTATTCGCCTCTTTACCTTACGAAACGTAGCACGAAGAATCAACTAGCAATTTAGACTTCTAAGAACACTAAATGGAGTACAACGGTCCACATTGATGCTTTGGAATTGCTCAACTCTCTCCATAGAGGAGCTTTTCACGTTTTGTGCAATTTCAAACATAACTTGGTCTATTCGCATCTTTACCTTACAAAACGTGGCACGAAGGCTCAACTAGCCAGTTAGAATTTTAAGAGCACTCAATAGAGTACAACGGTCCACATTGATGCTCTGGAATTACTCAACTCTCTGCATAGAGGAGCTTTTCACGTTTTTGTGCAATTTGAGAAATAACTTGGTCTATTCGCATCCTTACCCTACGAAACGTGGCACGAAGGCTCAACTAGGAAGTTAGACTTTTAAAAGCACTAAATAGAGTACAACCGTCCACATTGATGCTTTGGAATTGCTCAACTCTCTCCATAGAGGAGCGTTTCACGTTTTTAAGCAATTTGAGACATAACTTGGTCTATTCGCGTCTTTACATTACGAAACGTGCCACGAAGGATCAACTAGCAAGTTAGAATTTTAAGAGCACTAAATAGAGTACAACGGTCTACATCGATGCTTTGGAATTGCTCAACTCTCTCCATAGAGGAGCTGTTCACATTTTTGAGCAATTTGGGACATAACTTGGTCTACTCGCGTCTTTTCCTTACGAAACGTGGCACGAAGGCTCAACTATCAACTTAGACTTTTAAGAGCACTAAATAGAGTACAACGGTCCACATCGATGCTTTGGAATTGCTCAACTCTCTCCATGGAGGAGCTTTTCACGTTTTTGAGCAATTTGAGACAAAACTTGGTCTATTCGCGTCTTTACCTTACGAAACGTGGCACTAAGGATCAACTAGCAAGTTAGACTTTTAAGAGCACTAAATAGAGTACAACGGTCCACATCGGTGCTTTGAAATTGCTCAACTCTCTCCATAGACGAGCTTTTCACGTTTTTGTGCAATTTCACACATAACTTGGTCAATTCGCATCTTTACCTTATGAAACGTGGCACGAAGGCCCAACAAGCAAGTTAGACTTTTCAGAGCACTCAATAGAGTACAACGGTCCACATTGATGCTTTGGAATTACTCAACTCTCTCCATAGAGGAGCTTTTCACGTTTTTGTGCAATTTGAGACATAACTTCATCTATTCACCTCTTTACCTTACGAAACGTGGCACGAAGGCTCAACTAGCAAGTTAGACTTTTAAGAGCACTAAATAGAGTACAACGGTCCACATCGATGCTTTGGACCTGCTCAACTCTCTCCATAGAGGAGCGTTTCACGTTTTTAAGCAATTTGAGACATAACTTGGTCTAGTCGCGTTTTGACCTTATGAAACGTGGAACGAAGTCTTAACTAGCAAGTTAGACTTTTAAGAGCACTAAATAGAGTACAACGGTCCACATCGATGCTTTGGAATTGCTCAACTCTCTCCATAGAAGAGCTTTTCACGTTTTTGCGCAATTTGAGACATAACTTGATCTATTCGCCTCTTTACCTTACGAAACGTAGCACGAAGAATCAACTAGCAATTTAGACTTCTAAGAACACTAAATGGAGTACAACGGTCCACATTGATGCTTTGGAATTGCTCAACTCTCTCCATAGAGGAGCTTTTCACGTTTTGTGCAATTTCAAACATAACTTGGTCTATTCGCATCTTTACCTTACGAAACGTGGCACGAAGGCTCAACTAGCAAGTTAGAATTTTAAGAGCACTCAATAGAGTACAACGGTCCACATTGATGCTTTGGAATTACTCAACTCTCTACATAGAGGAGCTTTTCACGTTTTTGTGCAATTTGAGAAATAACTTGGTCTATTCGCATCCTTACCCTACGAAACGTGGCACGAAGGCTCAACTAGCAAGTTAGACTTTTAAAAGCACTAAATAGAGTACAACCGTCCACATTGATGCTTTGGAATTGCTCAACTCTCTCCATAGAGGAGCGTTTCACGTTTTTAAGCAATTGGAGACATAACTTGGTCTATTCGCGTCTTTACATTACGAAACGTGGCACGAAGGATCAACTAGCAAGTTAGAATTTTAAGAGCACTAAATAGAGTACAACGGTCTACATCGATGCTTTGGAATTGCTCAACTCTCTCCATAGAGGAGCTTTTCACATTTTTGAGCAATTTGGGACATAACTTGGTCTACTCGCGTCTTTTCCTTACGAAACGTGGCACGAAGGCTCAACTAGCAACTTAGACTTTTAAGAGCACTAAATAGAGTACAACGGTCCACATCGATGCTTTGGTATTGCTCAACTCTCTCCATGGAGGAGCTTTTCACGTTTTTGAGCAATTTGAGACAAAACTTGGTCTATTCGCGTCTTTACCTTACGAAACGTGGCACTAAGGATCAACTAGCAAGTTAGACTTTTAAGAGCACTAAATAGAGTACAACGGTCCACATCGGTGCTTTGAAATTGCTCAACTCTCTCCATAGATGAGCTTTTCACGTTTTTGTGCAATTTCACACATAACTTGGTCTATTCGCATCTTTACCTTATGAAACGTGGCACGAAGGCCCAACAAGCAAGTTAGACTTTTCAGAGCACTCAATAGAGTACAACGGTCCACATTGATGCTTTGGAATTACTCAACTCTCTCCATAGAGGAGCTTTTCACGTTTTTGTGCAATTTGAGACATAACTTCATCTATTCACCTCTTTACCTTACGAAACGTGGCACGAAGGCTCAACTAGCAAGTTAGACTTTTAAGAGCACTAAATAGAGTGCAACGGTCCACATCGATGCTTTGGACCTGCTCAACTCTCTCCATAGAGGAGCGTTTCACGTTTTTAAGCAATTTGAGACATAACTTGGTCTAGTCGCGTTTTGACCTTATGAAACGTGGAACGAAGTCTTAACTAGCAAGTTAGACTTTTAAGAGCACTAAATAGAGTACAACGGTCCACATCGATGCTTTGGAATTGCTCAACTCTCTCCATAGAAGAGCTTTTCACGTTTTTGCGCAATTTGAGACATAACTTGATCTATTCGCCTCTTTACCTTACGAAACGTAGCAGGAAGAATCAACTAGCAATTTAGACTTCCAAGAACACTAAATGGAGTACAACAATCCACATTGATGCTTTGGAATTGCTCAACTCTCTCCATAGAGGAGCTTTTCACGTTTTTGTGCAATTTCAAACATAACTTGGTCTATTCGCATCTTTACCTTACGAAACGTGGCACGAAGGCTCAACTAGCAAGTTAGAATTTTAAGAGCACTCAATAGAGTACAACGGTCCACATTGATGCTTTGGAATTACTCAACTCTCTGCATAGAGGAGCTTTTCACGTTTTTGTGCAATTTGAGACATAACTTGGTCTATTCGCATCCTTACCCTACGAAACGTGGCACGAAGGCTCAACTAGCAAGTTAGACTTTTAAGAGCACTAAATAGAGTACAACCGTCCACATCGATGCTTTGGAATTCCTCAACTCTCTCCATAGAGGAGCTTTTCACGTTTTTGAGCAATTTGAGACATAACTTGGTCTATTCGCGTCTTTACCTTACGAAACGTGGCACGAAGGCTCAACTAGCAACTTAGACTTTTAAGAGCACTAAATAGAGTACAACGATCCACATTGATGCTTTGGAATAGCTCAACTGTCTCCATAGAGGAGCTTTTCACGTTGTTGTGCAATTTGAGACATAACTTGGTCTATTCGCATCTTTACCCTACGAAACGTGGCACGAAGGCTCAACTAGCAAGTTAGACTTTTAAGAGCACTAAATAGAGTACAACGGTCCACATGGATGCTTTGGAATTGCTCAACTCTCTCCATAGAAGATCGTTTCACGTTTTTAAGCTATTTGAGACATAACTTGGTCTATTCGCGTCTTTACCTTACGAAACGTGGAACGAAGACTCAACTGGCAAGTTAGACTTTTAAGAGCACTAAATAGAGTACAACGTTCCACATTGATGCTTTGGAAATGCTCAACTCTCTCCATAGAGGAGCTTTTCACGTTGTTGTGCAATTTGGGACATAACTTGGTCTACTCGCGTCTTTTCCTTACGAAACGTGGCACGAAGGCTCAACTAGCAACTTAGACTTTTAAGAGCACTAAATAGAGTACAACGGTTTACATCGATGCTTTGGAATTCCTCAACTCTCTCCATAGAGGAGCTTTTCACGTTTTTGAGCAATTTGAGACATAACTTGGTCTATTCGCGTCTTTTCCTTACGAAACGTGGCACGAAGGCTCAACTAGCAAGTTAGACTTTTAAGAGCACTAAATAGAGTACAACGGTCCACATGGATGCTTTGGAATTGCTCAACTCTCTCCATAGAAGATCGTTTCACGTTTTTAAGCTATTTGAGACATAACTTGGTCTATTCGCGTCTTTACCTTACGAAACGTGGAACGAAGACTCAACTGGCAAGTTAGACTTTTAAGAGTACTAAATAGAGTACAACGTTCCACATTGATGCTTTGGAATTGCTCAACTCTCTCCATAGAGGAGCTTTTCACGTTTTTGTGCAATTTGAGACATAACTTGGTCTATTCGCGTCTTTGCCTTATGAAACGTGGCACGACGGCTCAACTAGCAAGTTAGAATTTTAAGAGCACTAAATAGAGTACAACGGTCCACATTGATGCTTTGGAATTGCTCAACTCTCTCCATAGAGGAGCTTTTCACTTTTTTGTGCAATTTGAGACATAACTTGGTCTATTCGCGTCTTTACCTTACGAAACGTGGCACGAAGGATCAACTAGTAAGTTAGACTTTTAAGAGCACTAAATAGAGTACAACGGTCCACATTGATGCTTTGGAATTGCTCAACTCTCTCCATAGAGGAGCTTTTCACGTTTTTGTGCAATTTCACACATAACTTGGTCTATTCGCATCTTTACCTTATGAAACGTGGCACGAAGACCCAACAAGCAAGTTAGACTTTTCAGAGCACTCAATAGAGTACAACGGTCCACATTGATGCTTTGGAATTACTCAACTCTCTACATAGAGGAGCTTTTCACGTTTTTGTGCAATTTGAGACATAACTTCATCTATTCGCCTCTTTACCTTACGAAACGTGGCACGAAGGCTCAACTAGCAAGTTAGAATTTTAAGAGCACTAAATGGAGTACAACGGTCCACATCGATGCTTTGGAATTGCTCAACTCTCTCCGTAGAGGAGCTTTTCATGTTTTTGTGCAATTTGAGACATAACATGATCTATTCGCCTCTTTACCTTACGAAACGTGGCACGAAGGCTCAACTAGCAAGTTAGACTTTTAAGAGCACTAAATAGAGTACAACGGTCCACATTGATGCTTTGGAATTGCTCAACTCTCTCCATAGAGGAGCGTTTCACGTTTTCAAGCAATTTGAGACATAACTTGGTCTAGTCGCGTTTTGACCTTATGAAACGTGGAACGAAGTTTTAACTAGCAAGTTAGACTTTTAAGAGCACTAAATAGAGTCCAACGGTCCACATCGATACTTTGGAAGGGCTCAAGTCTCTCCATAGTGGAGCTTTTCACGTTTTTGCGCAATTTGAGACATAACTTGATCTATTCGCCTCTTTACCTTACGAAACGTAGGACGAAGAATCAACTAGCAATTTAGTCTTCTAAGAACACTAAATGGAGTACAACGGTCCACAATGATGCTTTGGAATTGCTCAACTCTCTCCATAGAGGAGCTTTTCATGTTTTTGTGCAATTTCAAACATAACTTGGTCTATTCGCATCTTTACCTTACGAAACGTGGCACGAAGGCTCAACTAGCAAGTAAGACTTTTAAGAGCACTCAATAGAGTACAACGGTCCACATTGATGCTTTGGAATTACTCAACTCTCTGCATAAAAGAGATTTTCACGTTTTTGTGCAATTTGAGACATAACTTGCTCTATTCGCCTCGTTACCCTACGAAACGTGGCACGAAGGCTCAACTAGCAAGTTAGACTTTTAAGAGCACTAAATAGAGTACAACGGTCCACATCGATGCTTTGGAATTGCTCAACTCTCTCCATAGAGGAGCGTTTCACGTTTTTAAGCAATTTGAGACATAACTTGGTCTACTCGCGTCTTTTCCTTACGAAACGTGGCACGAAGGATAAACTAGCAAATTAGAATTTTAAGAGCACTAAATATAGTATAACGGTCCACTTTTATGCTTTGGAATTACTCAACTCTCTCAATAGAGGAGCTTTTCATTTTTTTGTGCAATTTGAGACATAACTTGATCTATTCACCTCTTTACCATACGAATCACGGCGCGACGGCTCAACTAGCAAGTTAGACTTTTAAGCGCACTAAATAGCGTAAAAAGGCCCACATTGATGCTTTGGAATTGCTCAACTCTCTCCATAGAGGAGCGTTTCACGTTTTTAAGCAATTTGAGACATAACTTGGTGTATTCGTGTCTTTACCTTACGAAACGTGGCACGAAGGCTCAACTAGCAAGTTATACTTTTAAGAGCACTAAATAGAGTACAACAGTCCACATCGATGCTTTGGAATTCCGCAACTCCCTCCATAGAGGAGCTTTTCACGTTTTTGAGTAATTTGAGACATAACTTCGTCTATTCGCGTCTTTACCTTACGAAACGTGGCACGACGGCTCAACTAGCAAGTTAGACTTTTAAGAGCACTAACTAGAGTACAACGGTCCACATTGATGCTTTGGAGTTGCTCAACTCTCTCCATAGAGGAGCGTTTCACGTTTTTGTGCAATTTGAGACATAACATGATCTTTTGGCCTCTTTACCTTACGAAACGTGGCACGAAGGCTCAACTAGCAAGTTAGACATTTAAGAGCACTAAATAGAGTACAACGGTCCACATGGATGCTTTGGAATTGCTCAACTCTCTCCATAGAAGAGCGTTTCACGTTTTTAAGCAATTTGAGACATAAATTAGTCTATTCGCATCTTTACCTTACGAAACGTGGCACGACGGCTCAACTAGCAAGTTAGAATTTTAAGAGCACTAAATAGAGTACAACGGTCCTCATTGATGCTTTGGAATTACTCAACTCTCTCCATAGAGGAGCTTTTCACGCTTTTGAGCAATTTGAGACATAACTTGGTCTATTCGCGTCTTTGACTTACGAAACGTGGCACGAAGGATCAACTAGCAAGTTAGACTTTTAAGAGTACTACATAGAGTACAACGGTCCACATTGATGCTTTGGAATTGCTCAACTCTCTCCATAGAGGAGCTTTTCACGTTTTTGTCCAATTTCACACATAACTTGGTCTATTCGCATCTTTACCTTATGAAACGTGGCACGAAGGCCCAACAAGCAAGTTAGACTTTTCAGAGCACGCAATAGAGTACAACGGTCCACATTGATGCTTTGGAATTACACAACTCTCTCCATAGAGGAGCTTTTCACGTTTTTGTGCAATTTGAAACATAACTTCATCTATTCGCCTCTTTACCTTACGAAACGTGGCACGAAGGCTCAACTAGCAAGTTAGACTTTTAAGAGCACTAAATAGAGTACAACGGTCCACATCGACACTTTGGAATTGCTCAACTCTCTCCATAGAGGAGCTTTTCACGTTTTTGTGCAATTTGAGACATAACACGATCTATTCACCTCTTTACCTTACGAAACGTGGCACGAAGGCTCAACTAGCAAGCTAGACTTTTAAGAGCACTAAATAGAGTACAACGGTCCACATTGAGGCTTTGGAATTGCTCAACACTCTCCATAGAGGAGCGTTTCACGTTTTTAAGCAATTCGAGACATAACTTGGTCTAGTCACGTTTTGACCTTATGAAACGTGGAACGAAGTCTTAACTAGCAAGTTAGACTTTTAAGAGCACTAAATAGAGTACAACGGTCCACATCGATGCTTTGGAATTGCTCAACTCTCTCCACAGAGGAGCTTTTCACGTTTTTGCGCAATTTGAGACATAACTTGATCTATTCGCCTCTTTACCTTACGAAACGTAGCACGAAGAATCAACTAGCAATTTAGACTTCTAAGAACACTAAATGGAGTACAGCGGTCCACATTGATGCTTTGGAATTGCTCAACTCTCTCCATAGAGGAGCTTTTCACGTTTTTGTATAATTTCAAACATAACTTGGTCTATTCGCATCTTTACCTTACGAAACGTGGCACGAAAGCTCAACTAGCAAGTTAGACTTTTAAGAGCACTCAATAGAGTACAACGGTCCACATGGATGCTTTGGAATTGCTCAACTCTCTCCATAGAAGAGCGTTTCACGTTTTTAAGCTATTTGAGACATAACTTGGTCTATTCGCGTCTTTACCTTACGAAACGTGGAACGAAGACTCAACTGGCAACTTAGACTTTTAAGAGCACTAAATAGAGTACAACGTTCCACATTGATGCTTTGGAATTGCTCAACTCTCTCCATAGAGGAGCTTTTCACGTTTTTGTGCAATTTCAAACATAACTTGGTCTATTCGCATCTTTACCTTACGAAACGTGGCACGAAGGCTCAACTAGCAAGTTAGAATTTTAAGAGCACTCAATAGAGTACAACGGTCCACATTGATGCTTTGGAATTACTCAACTCTCTGCATAGAGGAGCTTTTCACGTTTTTGTGCAATTTGAGACATAACTTGGTCTATTCGCATCCTTACCCTACGAAACATGGCACGAAGGCTCAACTAGCAAGTTAGACTTTTAAGAGCACTAAATAGAGTACAACCGTCCACATTGATGCTTTGGAATTGCTCAACTCTCTCCATAGAGGAGCGTTTCACGTTTTTAAGCAATTTGAGACATAACTTGGTCCAATCGCGTCTTTACATTACGAAACGTGGCACGAAGGATCAACTAGCAAGTTAGAATTTTAAGAGCACTAAATAGAGTACAACGCTCTACATCGATGCTTTGGAATTGCTCAACTCTCTCCATAGAGGAGCTGTTCACATTTTTGAGCAATTTGAGACATAACTTGGTCTACTCGCGTCTTTTCCTTACGAAACGTGGCACTAAGGATCAACTAGCAAGTTAGACTTTTAAGAGCACTAAATAGAGTACAACGGTCCACATCGATGCTTTGGAATTCCTCAACTCTCTCCATAGAGGAGCTTTTCACGTTTTTGAGCAATTTGAGACATAACTTGGTCTATTCGGGTCTTTACCTTACGAAACGTGGCACGAAGGCTCAACTAGCAACTTAGACTTTTAAGAGCACTAAATAGAGTACAACGATCCACATTGATGCTTTGGAATTGCTCAACTGTCTCCATAGAGGAGCTTTTCACGTTGTTGTGCAATTTGAGACATAACTTGGTCTATTCGCATCTTTACCCTACGAAACGTGGCACGAAGGCTCAACTAGCAAGTTAGACTTTTAAGAGCACTAAATAGAGTACAACGGTCCACATGGATGCTTTGGAATTGCTCAACTCTCTCCATAGAAGATCGTTTCACGTTTTTAAGCTATTTGAGATATAACTTGGTCTATTCGCGTCTTTACCTTACGAAACGTGGAACGAAGACTCAACTGGCAAGTTAGACTTTTAAGAGCACTAAATAGAGTACAACGTTCCACATTGATGCTTTGGAAATGCTCAACTCTCTCCATAGAGGAGCTTTTCACGTTGTTGTGCAATTTGGGACATAACTTGGTCTACTCGCGTCTTTTCCTTACGAAACGTGGCACGAAGGCTCAACTAGCAACTTAGACTTTTAAGAGCACTAAATAGAGTACAACGGTCCACATCGATGCTTTGGAATTCCTCAACTCTCTCCATAGAGGAGCTTTTCACGTTTTTGAGCAATTTGAGACATAACTTGGTCTATTCGCGTCTTTTCCTTACGAAACGTTGCACGAAGGCTCAACTAGCAAGTTAGACTTTTAAGAGCACTAAATAGAGTACAACGGTCCACATGGATGCTTTGGAATTGCTCAACTCTCTCCATAGAAGATCGTTTCACGTTTTTAAGCTATTTGAGACATAACTTGGTCTATTCGCGTCTTTACCTTACGAAACGTGGAACGAAGACTCAACTGGCAAGTTAGACTTTTAAGAGCACTAAATAGAGTACAACGTTCCACATTGATGCTTTGGAATTGCTCAACTCTCTCCATAGAGGAGCTTTTCACGTTTTTGTGCAATTTGAGACATAACTTGGTCTATTCGCGTCTTTGCCTTATGAAACGTGGCACGACGGCTCAACTAGCAAGTTAGAATTTTAAGAGCACTAAATAGAGTACAACGGTCCACATTGATGCTTTGGAATTGCTCAACTCTCTCCATAGAGGAGCTTTTCACTTTTTTGTGCAATTTGAGACATAACTTGGTCTATTCGCGTCTTTACCTTACGAAACGTGGCACGAAGGATCAACTAGTAAGTTAGACTTTTAAGAGCACTAAATAGAGTACAACGGTCCACATTGATGCTTTGGAATTGCTCAACTCTCTCCATAGAGGAGCTTTTCACGTTTTTGTGTAATTTCACACATAGCTTGGTCTATTCGCATCTTTACCTTATGAAACGTGGCACGAAGGCCCAACAAGCAAGTTAGACCTTTCAGAGCACTCAATAGAGTGCAACGGTCCACATTGATGCTTTGGAATTACTCAACTCTCTACATAGAGGAGCTTTTCACGTTTTTGTGCAATTTGAGACATAACTTCATCTATTCGCCTCTTTACCTTACGAAACGTGGCACGAAGGCTCAACTAGCAAGTTAGAATTTTAAGAGCACTAAATGGAGTACAACGGTCCACATCGATGCTTTGGAATTGCTCAACTCTCTCCGTAGAGGAGCTTTTCATGTTTTTGTGCAATTTGAGACATAACATGATCTATTCGCCTCTTTACCTTACGAAACGTGGCACGAAGGCTCAACTAGCAAGTTAGACTTTTAAGAGCACTAAATAGAGTACAACGGTCCACATTGATGCTTTGGAATTGCTCAACTCTCTCCATAGAGGAGCGTTTCACGTTTTCAAGCAATTTGAGACATAACTTGGTCTAGTCGCGTTTTGACCTTATGAAACGTGGAACGAAGTTTTAACTAGCAAGTTAGACTTTTAAGAGCACTAAATAGAGTCCAACGGTCCACATCGATACTTTGGAATGGCTCAAGTCTCTCCATAGTGGAGCTTTTCACGTTTTTGCGCAATTTGAGACATAACTTGATCTATTCGCCTCTTTACCTTACGAAACGTAGCACGAAGAATCAACTAGCAATTTAGTCTTCTAAGAACACTAAATGGAGTACAACGGTCCACAATGATGCTTTGGAATTGCTCAACTCTCTCCATAGAGGAGCTTTTCATGTTTTTGTGCAATTTCAAACATAACTTGGTCTATTCGCATCTTTACCTTACGAAACGTGGCACGAAGGCTCAACTAGCAAGTAAGACTTTTAAGAGCACTCAATAGAGTACAACGGTCCACATTGATGCTTTGGAATTACTCAACTCTCTGCATAAAAGAGCTTTTCACGTTTTTGTGCAATTTGAGACATAACTTGCTCTATTCGCCTCTTTACCGTACGAAACGTGGCACGAAGGCTCAACTAGCAAGTTAGACTTTTAAGAGCACTAAATAGAGTACAACGGTCCACATCGATGCTTTGGAATTGCTCAACTCTCTCCATAGAGGAGCGTTTCACGTTTTTAAGCAATTTGAGACATAACTTGGTCTACTCGCGTCTTTTCCTTACGAAACGTGGCACGAAGGATAAACTAGCAAATTAGAATTTTAAGAGCACTAAATAGAGTATAACGGTCCACTTTTATGTTTTGGAATTACTCAACTCTCTCAATAGAGGAGCTTTTCATTTTTTTGTGCAATTTGAGACATAACTTGATCTATTCACCTCTTTACCATACGAATCACGGCGCGACGGTTCAACTAGCAAGTTAGACTTTTAAGCGCACTAAATAGCGTAAAAAGGCCCACATTGATGCTTTGGAATTGCTCAACTCTCTCCATAGAGGAGCGTTTCACGTTTTTAAGCAATTTGAGGCATAACTTGGTGTATTCGTGTCTTTACCTTACGAAACGTGGCACGAAGGCTCAACTAGCAAGTTATACTTTTAAGAGCACTAAATAGAGTACAACAGTCCACATCGATGCTTTGGAATTCCGCAACTCCCTCCATAGAGGAGCTTTTCACGTTTTTGAGTAATTTGAGACATAACTTCGTCTATTCGCGTCTTTACCTTACGAAACGTGGCACGACGGCTCAACTAGCAAGTTAGACATTTAAGAGCACTAAATAGAGTAAAACGGTCCACATGGATGCTTTGGAATTGCTCAACTCTCTCCATAGAAGAGCGTTTCACGTTTTTAAGCAATTTGAGACATAAATTGGTCTATTCGCATCTTTACCTTACGAAACGTGGCACGACGGCTCAACTAGCAAGTTAGAATTTTAAGAGCACTAAATAGAGTACAACGGTCCACATTGATGCTTTGGAATTACTCAACTCTCTCCATAGAGGAGCTTTTCACGCTTTTGAGCAATTTGAGACATAACTTGGTCTATTCGCGTCTTTGACTTACGAAACGTGGCACGAAGGATCAACTAGCAAGTTAGACTTTTAAGAGTACTACATAGAGTACAACGGTCCACATTGATGCTTTGGAATTGCTCAACTCTCTCCATAGAGGAGCCTTTCACGTTTTTGTCCAATTTCACACAGAACTTGGTCTATTCGTATCTTTACCTTATGAAACGTGGCACGAAGGCCCAACAAGCAAGTTAGACTTTTCAGAGCACGCAATAGAGTACAACTGTCCACATTGATGCTTTGGAATTACTCAACTCTCTCCATAGAGGAGCTTTTCACGTTTTTGTGCAATTTGAAACATAACTTCATCTATTCGCCTCTTTACCTTACGAAACGTGGCACGAAGGCTCAACTAGCAAGTTAGACTTTTAAGAGCACTAAATAGAGTACAACGGTCCACATCGACACTTTGGAATTGCTCAACTCTCTCCATAGAGGAGCTTTTCACGTTTTTGTGCAATTTGAGACATAACACGATCTATTCACCTCTTTACCTTACGAAACGTGGCACGAAGGCTCAACTAGCAAGCTAGACTTTTAAGAGCACTAAATAGAGTACAACGGTTCACATTGAGGCTTTGGAATTGCTCAACACTCTCCATAGAGGAGCGTTTCACGTTTTTAAGCAATTCGAGACATAACTTGGTCTAGTCGCGTTTTGACCTTATGAAACGTGGAACGAAGTCTTAACTAGCAAGTTAGACTTTTAAGAGCACTAAATAGAGTACAACGGTCCACATCGATGCTTTGGAATTGCTCAACTCTCTCCACAGAGGAGCTTTTCACGTTTTTGCGCAATTTGAGACATAACTTGATCTATTCGCCTCTTTACCTTACGAAACGTAGCACGAAGAATCAACTAGCAATTTAGACTTCTAAGAACACTAAATGGAGTACAGCGGTCCACATTGATGCTTTGGAATTGCTCAACTCTCTCCATAGAGGAGCTTTTCACGTTTTTGTATAATTTCAAACATAACTTGGTCTATTCGCATCTTTACCTTACGAAACGTGGCACGAAAGCTCAACTAGCAAGTTAGACTTTTAAGAGCACTCAATAGAGTACAACGGTCCACATGGAAGCTTTGGAATTGCTCAACTCTCTCCATAGAAGAGCGTTTCACATTTTTAAGCTATTTGAGACATAACTTGGTCTATTCGCGTCTTTACCTTACGAAACGTGGAACGAAGACTCAACTGGCAACTTAGACTTTTAAGAGCACTAAATAGAGTACAACGTTCCACATTGATGCTTTGGAATTGCTCAACTCTCTCCATAGAGGAGCTTTTCATGTTTTTGTGCAATTTGAGACATAACTTGGTCTATTCGCATCTTTACCTTACGAAACGTGGCACGACGGCTCAACTAGCAAGTTAGAATTTTAAGAACACTAAATAGAGTACAACGGTTCACATTGATGCTTTGGAATTACTCAACTCTCTCCATAGAGGAGCTTTTCACTTTTTTGTGCAATTTGAGACATAACTTGGTCTATTCGCGTCTTTACCTTACGAAACGTGGCACGAAGGATCAACTAGTAAGTTAGACTTTTAAGAGCACTAAATAGAGTACAACGGTCCACATTGATGCTTTGGAATTGCTCAACTCTCTCCATAGAGGAGCTTTTCACGTTTTTGTGCAATTTCACACATAACTTGGTCTATTCGCATCTTTACCTTATGAAACGTGGCACGAAGGCCCAACAAGCAAGTTAGACTTTTCAGAGCACTCAATAGAGTACAACGGTCCACATTGATGCTTTGGAATTGCTCAACTCTCTCCATAGAGGAGCTTTTCACGTTTTTGTGCAATTTGAGACATATCATGATCTTTTTGCCTCTTTACCTTACGAAATGTGGCACGAAGGCTCAACTAGCAAGTTAGACTTTTAAGAGCACTAAATAGAGTACAATGGTCCACATGGATGCTTTGGAATTGCTCAACTCTCTCCATAGAAGAGTGTTTCACGTTTTTAAGCAATTTGAGACATAACTTGGTCTATTCGCGTCTTTACCTTACGAAACGTGGAACGAAGGGTCACTTGGCATGTTAGACTTTTAAGAGCACTAAATAGAGTACAACGGTCCACATCAATGCTTTAGAGTTGCTCAACTCTCTCCATAGAAGAGCTTTTCACGTTTTTGTGCAATTTGAGACATAACTTGGTCTATTCGCGTCTTTACCTTACGAAACGTGGCACGACGGCTCAACTAGCAAGTTAGAATTTTAAGAGCACTAAATAGAGTACAACGGTCCACATTGATGCTTTCGAATTACTCAACTCTCTCCATAGAGGAGCTTTTCACGTTTTTGTGCAATTTGAGACATAACTTGGTCTATTCCCGTCTTTACCTTACGAAACGTGGCACGAAGGATCAACTAGAAAGTTAGACTTTTAAGAGCACTAAATAGAGTACAACGGTCCACATTGATGCTTTGGAATTGCTCAACTCTCTCCATAGACGAGCTTTTCACGTTTTTGTGTAATTTCACACATAACTTGGTCTATTCGCATCTTTACCTTATGAACCGTGGCACGAAGGCCCAACAAGCAAGTTAGACTTTTCAGAGCAATCAATAGAGTACAACGGTCCACATTGATGCTTTGGAATTACTCAACTCTCTCCATAGAGGAGCATTTCACGTTTTTGTGCAATTTGAGACATAACTTCATCTATTCACCTCTTTACCTTACGAAACGTGGCACGACGGCTCAACTAGCAAGTTAGAATTTTAAGAGCACTAAATAGAGTACAACGGTCCACATTGATGCTTTCGAATTACTCAACTCTCTCCATAGAGGAGCTTTTCACATTTTTGTGCAATTTGAGACATAACTTGGTCTATTCCCGTCTTTACCTTACGAAACGTGGCACGAAGGATCAACTAGCAAGTTAGACTTTTAAGAGCACTAAATAGAGTACAACGGTCCACATTGATGCTTTGGAATTGCTCAACTCTCTCCATAGAGGAGCTTTTCACGTTTTTGTGCAATTTGAGACATAACTTGGTCTATTCGCGTCTTTACCTTACGAAACGTGGCACTAAAGATCAACTAGCAAGTTAGACTTTTAAGAGCACTAAATAGAGTACAACGGTCCACATCGATGCTTTGGAATTGCTCAACTCTCTCCATAGAGGAGCTTTTCACGTTTTTGAGCAATTTGAGACATAACTTGGTCTATTCGCGTCTTTACCTTACGAAACGTGGCACTAAGGATCAACTAGCAAGTTAGACTTTTAAGAGCACTAAATAGAGTACAACGGTCCACATCGATGCTTTGGAATTGCTCAACTCTCTCCATAGACGAGCTTTTCACGTTTTTGTGTAATTTCACACATAACTTGGTCTATTCGCATCTTTACCTTATGAAACGTGGCACGAAGGCCCAACAAGCAAGTTAGACTTTTCAGAGCACTCAATAGAGTACAACGGTCCACATTGATGCTTTGGAATTACTCAACTCTCTCCATAGAGGAGCTTTTCACGTTTTTGTGTAATTTGAGACATAACTTCATCTATTCACCTCTTTACCTTACGAAACGTGGCACGAAGGCTCAACTAGCAAGTTAGACTTTTAAGAGCACTAAATAGAGTACAACGGTCCACATCGATGCTTTGGACCTGCTCAACTCTCTCCATAGAGGAGCGTTTCACGTTTTTAAGCAATTTGAGACATAACATGGTCTAGTCGCGTTTTGACCTTATGAAACGTGGAACGAAGTCTTAACTAGCAAGTTAGACTTTTAAGAGCACTAAATAGAGTACAACGGTCCACATCGATGCTTTGGAATTGCTCAACTCTCTCCATAGAAGAGCTTTTCACATTTTTGCGCAATTTGAGACATAACTTGATCTATTCGCCTCTTTACCTTACGAAACGTAGCACGAAGAATCAACTAGCAATTTAGACTTCTAAGAGCACTAAATGGAGTACAATGGTCCACATTGATGCTTTGGAATTGCTCAACTCTCTCCATAGAGGAGCTTTTCAAGTTTTGTGCAATTTCAAACATAACTTGGTCTATTTGCATCTTTACCTTACCAAACGTGGCACGAAGGCTCAACTAGCAAGTTAGAATTTTAAGAGCACTCAATAGAGTACAACGGTCCACATTGATGCTTTGGAATTACTCAACTCTCTGCATAGAGGAGCTTTTCACGTTTTTGTGCAATTTGAGAAATAACTTGGTCTATTCGCATCCTTACCCTACGAAACGTGGCACGAAGGCTCAACTAGCAAGTTAGACTTTTAAAAGCACTAAATAGAGTACAACCGTCCACATTGATGCTTTGGAATTGCTCAACTCTCTCCATAGAGGAGCGTTTCACGTTTTTAAGCAATTTGAGACATAACTTGGTCTATTCGCGTCTTTACATTACGAAACGTGGCACGAAGGATCAACTAGCAAGTTAGAATTTTAAGAGCACTAAATAGAGTACAACGGTCTACATCGATGCTTTGGAATTGCTCAACTCTCTCCATAGAGGAGCTGTTCACATTTTTTAGCAATTTGGGACATAACTTGGTCTACTCGCGTCTTTTCCTTATGAAACGTGGCACGAAGGCTCAACTAGCAACTTAGACTTTTAAGAGCACTAAATAGAGTACAACGGTCCACATCGATGCTTTGGAATTGCTCAACTCTCTCCATGGAGGAGCTTTTCACGTTTTTGAGCAATTTGAGACAAAACTTGGTCTATTCGCGTCTTTACCTTACGAAACGTGGCACTAAGGATCAACTAGCAAGTTAGACTTTTAAGAGCACTAAATAGAGTACAACGGTCCACATCGGTGCTTTGAAATTGCTCAACTCTCTCCACAGACGAGCTTTTCACGTTTTTGTGTAATTTCACACATAACTTGGTCTATTCGCATCTTTACCTTATGAAACGTGGCACGAAGGCCCAACAAGCAAGTTAGACTTTTCAGAGCACTCAATAGAGTACAACGGTCCACATTGATGCTTTGGAATTACTCAACTCTCTCCATAGAGGATCTTTTCACGTTTTTGTGCAATTTGAGACATAACTTCATCTATTCACCTCTTTACCTTACGAAACGTGGCACGAAGGCTCAACTAGCAAGTTAGACTTTTAAGAGCACTAAATAGAGTACAACGGTCCACATTGATGCTTTGGACCTGCTCAACTCTCTCCATAGAGGAGCGTTTCACGTTTTTAAGCAATTTGAGACATAACATGGTCTAGTCGCGTTTTGACCTTATGAAACGTGGAACGAAGTCTTAACTAGCAAGTTAGACTTTTAAGAGCACTAAATAGAGTACAACGGTCCACATCGATGCTTTGGAATTGCTCAACTCTCTCCATAGAAGAGCTTTTCACGTTTTTGCGCAATTTGAGACATAACTTGATCTATTCGCCTCTTTACCTTACGAAACGTAGCACGAAGAATCAACTAGCAATTTAGACTTCTAAGAACACTAAATGGAGTACAACGGTCCACATTGATGCTTTGGAATTGCTCAACTCTCTCCATAGAGGAGCTTTTCACGTTTTTGTGCAATTTGAGACATAACTTCATCTATTCACCTCTTTACCTTACGAAACGTGGCACGAAGGCTCAACTAGCAAGTTAGACTTTTAAGAGCACTAAATAGAGTACAACGGTCCACATCGATGCTTTGGACCTTCTCAACTCTCTCCATAGAGGAGCGTTTCACGTTTTTAAGCAATTTGAGACATAACTTGGTCTAGTCGCGTTTTGACCTTATGAAACGTGGAACGAAGTCTTAACTAGCAAGTTAGACTTTTAAGAGCACTAAATAGAGTACAACGGTCCACATCGATGCTTTGGAATTGCTCAACTCTCTCCATAGAAGAGCTTTTCACATTTTTGCGTAATTTGTGACATAACTTGATCTATTCGCCTCTTTACCTTACGAAACGTAGCAGGAAGAATCAACTAGCAATTTAGACTTCCAAGAACACTAAATGGATTACAAAAATCCACATTGATGCTTTGGAATTGCTCAACTCTCTCCATAGAGGAGCTTTTCACGTTTTTGTGCAATTTCAAACATAACTTGGTCTATTCGCATCTTTACCTTACGAAACGTGGCACGAAGGCTCAACTAGCAAGTTAGAATTTTAAGAGCACTCAATAGAGTACAACGGTCCACATTGATGCTTTGGAATTACTCAACTCTCTGCATAGAGGAGCTTTTCACGTTTTTGTGCAATTTGAGACATAACTTGGTCTATTCGCATCCTTACCCTACGAAACGTGGCACGAAGGCTCAACTAGCAAGTTAGACTTTTAAGAGCACTAAATAGAGTACAACCGTCCACATTGATGCTTTGGAATTGCTCAACTCTCTCCATAGAGGAGCGTTTCACGTTTTTAAGCAATTTGAGACATAACTTGGTCCATTCGCGTCTTTACAGTACGAAACGTGGCACGAAGGATCAACTAGCAAGTTAGAATTTTAAGAGCACTAAATAGAGTACAACGCTCTACATCGATGCTTTGGAATTGCTCAACTCTCTCCATAGAGGAGCTGTTCACATTTTTGAGCAATTTGAGACATAACTTGGTCTACTCGCGTCTTTTCCTTACGAAACGTGGCACTAAGGATCAACTAGCAAGTTAGACTTTTAAGAGCACTAAATAGAGTACAACGGTCCACATCGATGCTTTGGAATTGCTCAACTCTCTCCATAGACGAGCTTTTCACGTTTTTGTGCAATTTCACACATAACTTGGTCTATTCGCATCTTTACCTTATGAAACGTGGCACGAAGGCCCAACAAGCAAGTTAGACTTTTCAGAGCACTCAATAGAGTACAACGGTCCACATTGATGCTTTGGAATTACTCAACTCTCTCCATAGAGGAGCTTTTCACGTTTTTGTGTAATTTGAGACATAACTTCATCTATTCACCTCTTTACCTTACGAAACGTGGCACGAAGGCTCAACTAGCAAGTTAGACTTTTAAGAGCACTAAATAGAGTACAACGGTCCACATCGATGCTTTGGACCTGCTCAACTCTCTCCATAGAGGAGCGTTTCACGTTTTTAAGCAATTTGAGACATAACATGGTCTAGTCGCGTTTTGACCTTATGAAACGTGGAACGAAGTCTTAACTAGCAAGTTAGACTTTTAAGAGCACTAAATAGAGTACAACGGTCCACATCGATGCTTTGGAATTGCTCAACTCTCTCCATAGAAGAGCTTTTCACGTTTTTGCGCAATTTGAGACATAACTTGATCTATTCGCCTCTTTACCTTACGAAACGTAGCACGAAGAATCAACTAGCAATTTAGACTTCTAAGAACACTAAATGGAGTACAACGGTCCACATTGATGCTTTGGAATTGCTCAACTCTCTCCATAGAGGAGCTTTTCACGTTTTTGTGCAATTTGAGACATAACTTGGTCTATTCGCATCCTTACCCTACGAAACGTGGCACGAAGGCTCAACTAGCAAGTTAGACTTTTAAGAGCACTAAATAGAGTACAACCGTCCACATTGATGCTTTGGAATTGCTCAACTCTCTCCATAGAGGAGCGTTTCACGTTTTTAAGCAATTTGAGACATAACTTGGTCTATTCGCGTCTTTACATTACGAAACGTGGCACGAAGGATCAACTAGCAAGTTAGAATTTTAAGAGCACTAAATAGAGTACAACGCTCTACATCGATGCTTTGGAATTGCTCAACTCTCTCCATAGAGGAGCTGTTCACATTTTTGAGCAATTTGAGACATAACTTGGTCTACTCGCGTCTTTTCCTTACGAAACGTGGCACTAAGGATCAACTAGCAAGTTAGACTTTTAAGAGCACTAAATAGAGTACAACGGTCCACATCGATGCTTTGGAATTGCTCAACTCTCTCCATAGACGAGCTTTTCACGTTTTTGTGCAATTTCACACATAACTTGGTCTATTCGCATCTTTACCTTATGAAACGTGGCACGAAGGCCCAACAAGCAAGTTAGACTTTTCAGAGCACTCAATAGAGTACAACGGTCCACATTGATGCTTTGGAATTACTCAACTCTCTCCATAGAGGAGCTTTTCACGTTTTTGTGTAATTTGAGACATAACTTCATCTATTCACCTCTTTACCTTACGAAACGTGGCACGAAGGCTCAACTAGCAAGTTAGACTTTTAAGAGCACTAAATAGAGTACAACGGTCCACATCGATGCTTTGGACCTGCTCAACTCTCTCCATAGAGGAGCGTTTCACGTTTTTAAGCAATTTGAGACATAACATGGTCTAGTCGCGTTTTGACCTTATGAAACGTGGAACGAAGTCTTAACTAGCAAGTTAGACTTTTAAGAGCACTAAATAGAGTACAACGGTCCACATCGATGCTTTGGAATTGCTCAACTCTCTCCATAGAAGAGCTTTTCACATTTTTGCGCAATTTGAGACATAACTTGATCTATTCGCCTCTTTACCTTACGAAACGTAGCACGAAGAATCAACTAGCAATTTAGGCTTCTAAGAGCACTAAATGGAGTACAACGGTCCACATTGATGCTTTGGAATTGCTCAACTCTCTCCATAGAGGAGCTTTTCAAGTTTTGTGCAATTTCAAACATAACTTGGTCTATTTGCATCTTTACCTTACCAAACGTGGCACGAAGGCTCAACTAGCAAGTTAGAATTTTAAGAGCACTCAATAGAGTACAACGGTCCACATTGATGCTTTGGAATTACTCAACTCTCTGCATAGAGGAGCTTTTCACGTTTTTGTGCAATTTGAGAAATAACTTGGTCTATTCGCATCCTTACCCTACGAAACGTGGCACGAAGGCTCAACTAGCAAGTTAGACTTTTAAAAGCACTAAATAGAGTACAACCGTCCACATTGATGCTTTGGAATTGCTCAACTCTCTCCATAGAGGAGCGTTTCACGTTTTTAAGCAATTTGAGACATAACTTGGTCTATTCGCGTCTTTACATTACGAAACGTGGCACGAAGGATCAACTAGCAAGTTAGAATTTTAAGAGCACTAAATAGAGTACAACGGTCTACATCGATGCTTTGGAATTGCTCAACTCTCTCCATAGAGGAGCTGTTCACATTTTTTAGCAATTTGGGACATAACTTGGTCTACTCGCGTCTTTTCCTTATGAAACGTGGCACGAAGGCTCAACTAGCAACTTAGACTTTTAAGAGCACTAAATAGAGTACAACGGTCCACATCGATGCTTTGGAATTGCTCAACTCTCTCCATGGAGGAGCTTTTCACGTTTTTGAGCAATTTGAGACAAAACTTGGTCTATTCGCGTCTTTACCTTACGAAACGTGGCACTAAGGATCAACTAGCAAGTTAGACTTTTAAGAGCACTAAATAGAGTACAACGGTCCACATCGGTGCTTTGAAATTGCTCAACTCTCTCCACAGACGAGCTTTTCACGTTTTTGTGTAATTTCACACATAACTTGGTCTATTCGCATCTTTACCTTATGAAACGTGGCACGAAGGCCCAACAAGCAAGTTAGACTTTTCAGAGCACTCAATAGAGTACAACGGTCCACATTGATGCTTTGGAATTACTCAACTCTCTCCATAGAGGAGCTTTTCACGTTTTTGTGCAATTTGAGACATAACTTCATCTATTCACCTCTTTACCTTACGAAACGTGGCACGAAGGCTCAACTAGCAAGTTAGACTTTTAAGAGCACTAAATAGAGTACAACGGTCCACATTGATGCTTTGGACCTGCTCAACTCTCTCCATAGAGGAGCGTTTCACGTTTTTAAGCAATTTGAGACATAACATGGTCTAGTCGCGTTTTGACCTTATGAAACGTGGAACGAAGTCTTAACTAGCAAGTTAGACTTTTAAGAGCACTAAATAGAGTACAACGGTCCACATCGATGCTTTGGAATTGCTCAACTCTCTCCATAGAAGAGCTTTTCACGTTTTTGCGCAATTTGAGACATAACTTGATCTATTCGCCTCTTTACCTTACGAAACGTAGCACGAAGAATCAACTAGCAATTTAGACTTCTAAGAACACTAAATGGAGTACAACGGTCCACATTGATGCTTTGGAATTGCTCAACTCTCTCCATAGAGGAGCTTTTCACGTTTTTGTGCAATTTGAGACATAACTTCATCTATTCACCTCTTTACCTTACGAAACGTGGCACGAAGGCTCAACTAGCAAGTTAGACTTTTAAGAGCACTAAATAGAGTACAACGGTCCACATCGATGCTTTGGACCTTCTCAACTCTCTCCATAGAGGAGCGTTTCACGTTTTTAAGCAATTTGAGACATAACTTGGTCTAGTCGCGTTTTGACCTTATGAAACGTGGAACGAAGTCTTAACTAGCAAGTTAGACTTTTAAGAGCACTAAATAGAGTACAACGGTCCACATCGATGCTTTGGAATTGCTCAACTCTCTCCATAGAAGAGCTTTTCACATTTTTGCGCAATTTGTGACATAACTTGATCTATTCGCCTCTTTACCTTACGAAACGTAGCAGGAAGAATCAACTAGCAATTTAGACTTCCAAGAACACTAAATGGATTACAAAAATCCACATTGATGCTTTGGAATTGCTCAACTCTCTCCATAGAGGAGCTTTTCACGTTTTTGTGCAATTTCAAACATAACTTGGTCTATTCGCATCTTTACCTTACGAAACGTGGCACGAAGGCTCAACTAGCAAGTTAGAATTTTAAGAGCACTCAATAGAGTACAACGGTCCACATTGATGCTTTGGAATTACTCAACTCTCTGCATAGAGGAGCTTTTCACGTTTTTGTGCAATTTGAGACATAACTTGGTCTATTCGCATCCTTACCCTACGAAACGTGGCACGAAGGCTCAACTAGCAAGTTAGACTTTTAAGAGCACTAAATAGAGTACAACCGTCCACATTGATGCTTTGGAATTGCTCAACTCTCTCCATAGAGGAGCGTTTCACGTTTTTAAGCAATTTGAGACATAACTTGGTCTATTCGCGTCTTTACATTACGAAACGTGGCACGAAGGATCAACTAGCAAGTTAGAATTTTAAGAGCACTAAATAGAGTACAACGCTCTACATCGATGCTTTGGAATTGCTCAACTCTCTCCATAGAGGAGCTGTTCACATTTTTGAGCAATTTGAGACATAACTTGGTCTACTCGCGTCTTTTCCTTACGAAACGTGGCACTAAGGATCAACTAGCAAGTTAGACTTTTAAGAGCACTAAATAGAGTACAACGGTCCACATCGATGCTTTGGAATTGCTCAACTCTCTCCATAGACGAGCTTTTCACGTTTTTGTGCAATTTCACACATAACTTGGTCTATTCGCATCTTTACCTTATGAAACGTGGCACGAAGGCCCAACAAGCAAGTTAGACTTTTCAGAGCACTCAATAGAGTACAACGGTCCACATTGATGCTTTGGAATTACTCAACTCTCTCCATAGAGGAGCTTTTCACGTTTTTGTGTAATTTGAGACATAACTTCATCTATTCACCTCTTTACCTTACGAAACGTGGCACGAAGGCTCAACTAGCAAGTTAGACTTTTAAGAGCACTAAATAGAGTACAACGGTCCACATCGATGCTTTGGACCTGCTCAACTCTCTCCATAGAGGAGCGTTTCACGTTTTTAAGCAATTTGAGACATAACATGGTCTAGTCGCGTTTTGACCTTATGAAACGTGGAACGAAGTCTTAACTAGCAAGTTAGACTTTTAAGAGCACTAAATAGAGTACAACGGTCCACATCGATGCTTTGGAATTGCTCAACTCTCTCCATAGAAGAGCTTTTCACGTTTTTGCGCAATTTGAGACATAACTTGATCTATTCGCCTCTTTACCTTACGAAACGTAGCACGAAGAATCAACTAGCAATTTAGACTTCTAAGAACACTAAATGGAGTACAACGGTCCACATTGATGCTTTGGAATTGCTCAACTCTCTCCATAGAGGAGCTTTTCACGTTTTTGTGCAATTTGAGACATAACTTGGTCTATTCGCATCCTTACCCTACGAAACGTGGCACGAAGGCTCAACTAGCAAGTTAGACTTTTAAGAGCACTAAATAGAGTACAACCGTCCACATTGATGCTTTGGAATTGCTCAACTCTCTCCATAGAGGAGCGTTTCACGTTTTTAAGCAATTTGAGACATAACTTGGTCTATTCGCGTCTTTACATTACGAAACGTGGCACGAAGGATCAACTAGCAAGTTAGAATTTTAAGAGCACTAAATAGAGTACAACGCTCTACATCGATGCTTTGGAATTGCTCAACTCTCTCCATAGAGGAGCTGTTCACATTTTTGAGCAATTTGAGACATAACTTGGTCTACTCGCGTCTTTTCCTTACGAAACGTGGCACTAAGGATCAACTAGCAAGTTAGACTTTTAAGAGCACTAAATAGAGTACAACGGTCCACATCGATGCTTTGGAATTGCTCAACTCTCTCCATAGACGAGCTTTTCACGTTTTTGTGCAATTTCACACATAACTTGGTCTATTCGCATCTTTACCTTATGAAACGTGGCACGAAGGCCCAACAAGCAAGTTAGACTTTTCAGAGCACTCAATAGAGTACAACGGTCCACATTGATGCTTTGGAATTACTCAACTCTCTCCATAGAGGAGCTTTTCACGTTTTTGTGTAATTTGAGACATAACTTCATCTATTCACCTCTTTACCTTACGAAACGTGGCACGAAGGCTCAACTAGCAAGTTAGACTTTTAAGAGCACTAAATAGAGTACAACGGTCCACATCGATGCTTTGGACCTGCTCAACTCTCTCCATAGAGGAGCGTTTCACGTTTTTAAGCAATTTGAGACATAACATGGTCTAGTCGCGTTTTGACCTTATGAAACGTGGAACGAAGTCTTAACTAGCAAGTTAGACTTTTAAGAGCACTAAATAGAGTACAACGGTCCACATCGATGCTTTGGAATTGCTCAACTCTCTCCATAGAAGAGCTTTTCACGTTTTTGCGCAATTTGAGACATAACTTGATCTATTCGCCTCTTTACCTTACGAAACGTAGCACGAAGAATCAACTAGCAATTTAGACTTCTAAGAACACTAAATGGAGTACAACGGTCCACATTGATGCTTTGGAATTGCTCAACTCTCTCCATAGAGGAGCTTTTCACGTTTTGTGCAATTTCAAACATAACTTGGTCTATTCGCATCTTTACCTTACGAAACGTGGCACGAAGGCTCAACTAGCAAGTTAGAATTTTAAGAGCACTCAATAGAGTACAACGGTCCACATTGATGCTTTGGAATTACTCAACTCTCTGCATAGAGGAGCTTTTCACGTTTTTGTGCAATTTGAGAAATAACTTGGTCTATTCGCATCCTTACCCTACGAAACGTGGCACGAAGGCTCAACTAGCAAGTTAGACTTTTAAAAGCACTAAATAGAGTACAACCGTCCACATTGATGCTTTGGAATTGCTCAACTCTCTCCATAGAGGAGCGTTTCACGTTTTTAAGCAATTTGAGACATAACTTGGTCTATTCGCGTCTTTACATTACGAAACGTGGCACGAAGGATCAACTAGCAAGTTAGAATTTTAAGAGCACTAAATAGAGTACAACGGTCTACATCGATGCTTTGGAATTGCTCAACTCTCTCCATAGAGGAGCTGTTCACATTTTTTAGCAATTTGGGACATAACTTGGTCTACTCGCGTCTTTTCCTTATGAAACGTGGCACGAAGGCTCAACTAGCAACTTAGACTTTTAAGAGCACTAAATAGAGCACAACGGTCCACATCGATGCTTTGGAATTGCTCAACTCTCTCCATGGAGGAGCTTTTCACGTTTTTGAGCAATTTGAGACAAAACTTGGTCTATTCGCGTCTTTACCTTACGAAACGTGGCACTAAGGATCAACTAGCAAGTTAGACTTTTAAGAGCACTAAATAGAGTACAACGGTCCACATCGGTGCTTTGAAATTGCTCAACTCTCTCCACAGACGAGCTTTTCACGTTTTTGTGTAATTTCACACATAACTTGGTCTATTCGCATCTTTACCTTATGAAACGTGGCACGAAGGCCCAACAAGCAAGTTAGACTTTTCAGAGCACTCAATAGAGTACAACGGTCCACATTGATGCTTTGGAATTACTCAACTCTCTCCATAGAGGAGCTTTTCACGTTTTTGTGCAATTTGAGACATAACTTCATCTATTCACCTCTTTACCTTACGAAACGTGGCACGAAGGCTCAACTAGCAAGTTAGACTTTTAAGAGCACTAAATAGAGTACAACGGTCCACATCGATGCTTTGGACCTGCTCAACTCTCTCCATAGAGGAGCGTTTCACGTTTTTAAGCAATTTGAGACATAACATGGTCTAGTCGCGTTTTGACCTTATGAAACGTGGAACGAAGTCTTAACTAGCAAGTTAGACTTTTAAGAGCACTAAATAGAGTACAACGGTCCACATCGATGCTTTGGAATTGCTCAACTCTCTCCATAGAAGAGCTTTTCACGTTTTTGCGCAATTTGAGACATAACTTGATCTATTCGCCTCTTTACCTTACGAAACGTAGCACGAAGAATCAACTAGCAATTTAGACTTCTAAGAACACTAAATGGAGTACAACGGTCCACATTGATGCTTTGGAATTGCTCAACTCTCTCCATAGAGGAGCTTTTCACGTTTTTGTGCAATTTGAGACATAACTTCATCTATTCACCTCTTTACCTTACGAAACGTGGCACGAAGGCTCAACTAGCAAGTTAGACTTTTAAGAGCACTAAATAGAGTACAACGGTCCACATCGATGCTTTGGACCTTCTCAACTCTCTCCATAGAGGAGCGTTTCACGTTTTTAAGCAATTTGAGACATAACTTGGTCTAGTCGCGTTTTGACCTTATGAAACGTGGAACGAAGTCTTAACTAGCAAGTTAGACTTTTAAGAGCACTAAATAGAGTACAACGGCCCACATCGATGCTTTGGAATTGCTCAACTCTCTCCATAGAAGAGCTTTTCACGTTTTTGCGCAATTTGAGACATAACTTGATCTATTCGCCTCTTTACCTTACGAAACGTAGCAGGAAGAATCAACTAGCAATTTAGACTTCCAAGAACACTAAATGGAGTACAAAAATCCACATTGATGCTTTGGAATTGCTCAACTCTCTCCATAGAGGAGCTTTTCACGTTTTTGTGCAATTTCAAACATAACTTGGTCTATTCGCATCTTTACCTTACGAAACGTGGCACGAAGGCTCAACTAGCAAGTTAGAATTTTAAGAGCACTCAATAGAGTACAACGGTCCACATTGATGCTTTGGAATTACTCAACTCTCTGCATAGAGGAGCTTTTCACGTTTTTGTGCAATTTGAGACATAACTTGGTCTATTCGCATCCTTACCCTACGAAACGTGGCACGAAGGCTCAACTAGCAAGTTAGACTTTTAAGAGCACTAAATAGAGTACAACCGTCCACATTGATGCTTTGGAATTGCTCAACTCTCTCCATAGAGGAGCGTTTCACGTTTTTAAGCAATTTGAGACATAACTTGGTCTATTCGCGTCTTTACATTACGAAACGTGGCACGAAGGATCAACTAGCAAGTTAGAATTTTAAGAGCACTAAATAGAGTACAACGCTCTACATCGATGCTTTGGAATTGCTCAACTCTCTCCATAGAGGAGCTGTTCACATTTTTGAGCAATTTGAGACATAACTTGGTCTACTCGCGTCTTTTCCTTACGAAACGTGGCACTAAGGATCAACTAGCAAGTTAGACTTTTAAGAGCACTAAATAGAGTACAACGGTCCACATCTATGCTTTGGAATTCCTCAACTCTCTCCATAGAGGAGCTTTTCACGTTTTTGAGCAATTTGAGACATAACTTGGTCTATTCGCGTCCTTACCTTACGAAACGTGGCACGAAGGCTCAACTAGCAACTTAGACTTTTAAGAGCACTAAATAGAGTACAACGATCCACATTGATGCTTTGGAATTGCTCAACTGTCTCCATAGAGGAGCTTTTCACGTTGTTGTGCAATTTGAGACATAACTTGGTCTATTCGCATCTTTACCCTACGAAACGTGGCACGAAGGCTCAACAAGCAAGTTAGGCTTTTAAGAGCACTAAATAGAGTACAACCGTCCACATGGATGCTTTGGAATTGCTCAACTCTCTAAATAGAGGAGCGTTTCACGTTTCTAAGCAATTTGAGACATAACTTGGTCTATTCGCGTCTTTACCTTACGAAACGTGGAACGAAGGCTCAACTGGCAAGTTGGACTTTTAAGAGCACTAAATAGAGTACAACGGTCCACATCGATGCTTTGGAATTGCTCAACTCTCTCCATAGAGGAGCTTTTCACGTTTTTGAGCAATTTGAGACATAACTTGGTCTATTCGCGTCTTTGCCTTACGAAACGTGGCACTAAGGATCAACTAGCAAGTTAGACTTTTAAGAGCACTAAATAGAGTACAACGGTCCACATCGATGCTTTGGAATTGCTCAACTCTCTCCATAGAGGAGCTTTTCACGTTTTTGAGCAATTTGAGACATAACTTGGTCTATTCGCGTCTTTACCTTACGAAACGTGGAACGAAGGCTCAACTGGCAAGTTAGACTTTCAAGAGCACTAAATAGAGTACAACGGTGCACATCGATGCTTTGGAATTGCTCAAATCTCTCCATAGAGGAGCTTTTCACGTTTTTGAGCAATTTGAGACATAACTTGGTCTATTCGCGTCTTTACGTTACGAAACGTGGCACTAAGGATCAACTAGCAAGTTAGACTTTTAAGAGCACTAAATAGAGTACAACGGTCCACATCGATGCTTTGGAATTGCTCAACTCTCTCCATAGAGGAGCTTTTCACGTTTTTACGCAATTTGAGACATAACTTGGTCTATTCGCGTCTTTACCTTACGAAACGTGGCACGAAGGCTCAACTAGCAACTTAGACTTTTAAGAGCACTAAATAGAGTACAACGGTCCACATTGATGCTTTGGAATTGCTCAACTCTCTCCATAGAGGAGCTTTTCACGTTGTTGTGCAATTTGAGACATAACTTGGTCTATTCGCATCTTTACCCTACGAAACGTGGCACGAAGGCACAACTAGCAAGTTAGGCTTTTAAGAGCACTAAATAGAGTACAACCGTCCATATTGATGCTTTGGAATTACTCAACTCTCTCCATAAAGGAGTGTTTCACGTTTTTAAGGAATTTGAGATATAACTTGGTCTATTCGCGTCTTTACATTACGAAACGTGGCACGAAGGCTCAACTAGCAAGTTAGAATTTTAGGAGCACTAAATGGAGTACAACGGTCTACATCGATGCTTTGGAATTGCTCAACTGTCTCCATAGAGGAGCTGTTCACATTTTTGAGCAATTTGAGACATAACGTGGTCTACTCGCGTCTTTTCCTTACGAAACGTGGCACGAAGGCTCAACTAGCAACTTAGACATTTAAGAGCACTAAATAGAGTACAACGGTCCACATTGATGCTTTGGAATTGCTCAACTCTCTCCATAGAGGAGCTTTTCACGTTTTTGTGCAATTTCACACATAACTTGGTCTATTCGTATCGTTACCTTACGACACGTGGCACGAAGGCTCAACTAGCAAGTTAGACTTTTAAGAGCACTCAATAGAGTACAACGGTCCACATTTTTACTTTGGAATTACTCAACTCTCTCAATAGAGGAGCTTTTCACGTTTTTGTGCAATTTGAGACATAACTTGATCGATTCACCTCCTTACCTTACGAATCACGGCACGACGGCTCAACTAGCAAGTTACACTTTTAATAGCACTAAATAGAGTACAAAGGTCCACATTGATGACTTGGAATTGCTGAACTCTCTCCATAGAGGTGCGTTTCACGTTTTTAAGCAATTTGAGACATAACTTGGTGTATTCGGGTCTTTACCTTACGAAATGTGGCACGAAGGCTCAACTAGCAAGTTATACTTTTAAGTGCACTAAATAGAGTACAACAGTCCACATCGATGCTTTGGAATTCCGCAACTCTCTCCATACAGGAGCATTTCACGTTTTTGAGCAATTTGAGACATAACTTGGTCTATTCGCGTCTTTACCTTACGAAACGTGGCACGACGACTCAACTAGCAAGTTAGACTTTCAAGAGCACTAAATAGAGTACAACGGTCCACATTGATGCTTTGGAATTGCTCAACTCTCTCCATAGAGGAGCTTTTCATGTTTTTGTGCAATTTGAGACATAACATGATCTATTCGCCTCTTTACCTTACGAAACGTGGCACGAAGGCTCAACAAGCAAGTTAGACTTTTAAGAGCAGTAAATAGAGTACAACGGTCCACATGGATGCTTTGGAATTGCTCAACTCTCTCCATAGAGGAGCGTTTCACGTTTTTAAGCAATTTGAGACATAACTTGGTCTAGTCGCGTTTTGACCTTATGAAACGTGGAACGAAGTCTTAACTAGCAAGTTAGACTTTTAAGAGCACTAAATAGAGTACAACGGCCCACATCGATGCTTTGGAATTGCTCAACTCTCTCCATAGAAGAGCTTTTCACGTTTTTGCGCAATTTGAGACATAACTTGATCTATTCGCCTCTTTACCTTACGAAACGTAGCAGGAAGAATCAACTAGCAATTTAGACTTCCAAGAACACTAAATGGAGTACAAAAATCCACATTGATGCTTTGGAATTGCTCAACTCTCTCCATAGAGGAGCTTTTCACGTTTTTGTGCAATTTCAAACATAACTTGGTCTATTCGCATCTTTACCTTACGAAACGTGGCACGAAGGCTCAACTAGCAAGTTAGAATTTTAAGAGCACTCAATAGAGTACAACGGTCCACATTGATGCTTTGGAATTACTCAACTCTCTGCATAGAGGAGCTTTTCACGTTTTTGTGCAATTTGAGACATAACTTGGTCTATTCGCATCCTTACCGTACGAAACGTGGCACGAAGGCTCAACTAGCAAGTTAGACTTTTAAGAGCACTAAATAGAGTACAACCGTCCACATTGATGCTTTGGAATTGCTCAACTCTCTCCATAGAGGAGCGTTTCACGTTTTTAAGCAATTTGAGACATAACTTGGTCTATTCGCGTCTTTACATTACGAAACGTGGCACGAAGGATCAACTAGCAAGTTAGAATTTTAAGAGCACTAAATAGAGTACAACGCTCTACATCGATGCTTTGGAATTGCTCAACTCTCTCCATAGAGGAGCTGTTCACATTTTTGAGCAATTTGAGACATAACTTGGTCTACTCGCGTCTTTTCCTTACGAAACGTGGCACTAAGGATCAACTAGCAAGTTAGACTTTTAAGAGCACTAAATAGAGTACAACGGTCCACATCTATGCTTTGGAATTCCTCAACTCTCTCCATAGAGGAGCTTTTCACGTTTTTGAGCAATTTGAGACATAACTTGGTCTATTCGCGTCTTTACCTTACGAAACGTGGCACGAAGGCTCAACTAGCAACTTAGACTTTTAAGAGCACTAAATAGAGTACAACGATCCACATTGATGCTTTGGAATTGCTCAACTCTCTCCATAGAGGAGCTGTTCACATTTTTGAGCAATTTGAGACATAAATTGGTCTACTCGCGTCTTTTCCTTACAAAACGTGGCACGAAGGCTGAACTAGCAACTTAGACATTTAAGAGCACTAAATAGAGTACAATGGTCCACATTGATGCTTTGGAATTGCTCAACTCTCTCCATAGAGGAGCTTTTCATGTTTTTGTGCAATTTGAGACATAACATGATCTATTCGCCTCTTTACCTTACGAAACGTGGCATGAAGGCTCAACAAGCAAGTTAGAATTTTAAGAGCAGTAAATAGAGTACAACGGTCCACATGGATGCTTTGGAATTGCTCAACTCTCTCCATAGAGGAGCGTTTCACGTTTTTAAGCAATTTGAGACATAACTTGGTCTATTCGCGTCTTTACTTTACGAAACGTGGAACGAAGGCTCAACTGGCAAGTTAGACTTTTAAGAGCACTAAATGGAGTACAACGGTCCACATCGATGCTTTGGAATTGCTCAACTCTCTCCATAGAGGAGCTTTTCACGTTTTTGAGCAATTTGAGACATAACTTGGTCTATTCGCGATCTTTACCTTACGAAACGTGGCACTAAGGATCAACTGGCAAGTTAGACTTTTAAGAGCACTAAATAGAGTACAACGGTCCACATCGATGCTTTGGAATTGCTCAACTCTCTCCATAGAGGAGCTTTTCACGTTTTTGAGCAATTTGAGACATAACTTGGTCTATTCGCGTCTTTACCTTACGAAACGTGGCACGAAGGCTCAACTAGCAACTTAGACTTTTAAGAGCACTAAATAGAGTACAACGATCCACATTGATGCTTTGGAATTGCTGAACTCTCTCCATAGAGGAGCTTTTCACGTTGTTGTGCAATTTGAGACATAACTTGGTCTATTCGCATCTTTACCCTACGAAACGTGGCACGAAGGCTCAACTAGCAAGTTAGGCTTTTAAGAGCACTAAATAGAGTACAACCGTCCACATTGATGCTTTGGAATTGCTCAACTCTCTCCATAGAGGAGCGTTTCACGTTTTTAAGCAATTTGAGATATAACTTGGTCTATTCGCCTCTTTACATTACGAAACATGGCACGAAGGCTCAACTAGCAAGTTAGAATCTTAAGAGCACTAAATGGAGTACAACGGTCTACATCGATGCTTTGGAATTGCTCAACTCTCTCCATAGAGGAGCTGTTCACATTTTTGAGCAATTTGAGACATAACTTGGTCTACTCGCGTCTTTTCCTTACGAAACGTGGCACGAAGGCTCAACTAGCAACTTAGACATTTAAGAGCACTAAATAGAGTACAATGGTCCACATTGATGCTTTGGAATTGCTGAACTCTCTCCATAGAGGAGCTTTTCACGTTTTTGTGCAATTTAAGACATAACTTGGTCTATTCGCGTCTTTACCTTACGAAACGTGGCACGAAGGATAAACTAGCAAGTTAGACTTTTAAGAGCAGTAAATAGAGTACAACGGTCCACATGGATGCTTTGGAATTGCTCAACTCTCTCCATAGAGGAGCGTTTCACGTTTTTAAGCAATTTGAGACATAACTTTGTCTATTCGCGTCTTTACCTTACGAAACGTGGAACGAAGGCTCAACTGGCAAGTTAGACTTTTAAGAGCACTAAATAGAGTACAACGGTCCACATCGATGCTTTGGAATTGCTCAACTCTCTCCATAGAGGAGCTTTTCACGTTTTTGAGCAATTTGAGACATAACTTGGTCTATTCGCGTCTTTACCTTATGAAACGTGGCACTAAGGATCAACTAGCAAGTTAGACTTTTAAGAGCACTAAATAGAGTACAACGGTCCACATCGATGCTTTGGAATTGCTCAACTCTCTCCATAGAGGAGCTTTTCACGTTTTTGTGCAATTTGAGACATAACTTGGTCTATTCGCGTCTTTACCTTACGAAACGTGGCACGACGGCTCAAATAGCAAGTTAGAATTTTAAGAGCACTAAATAGAGTACAACGGTCCACATTGATGCTTCGGAGTTGCTCAACTCTCTCCATAGAGGAGCTTTTCAAGTTTTTGTGCAATTTCACACATAACTTGATCTATTCGCATCTTTACCTTACGAAACGTGGCACGAATGCCCAAAAAGCAAGTTAGACTTTTAAGAGCACTCAATAGAGTACAACGGTCCACATTGATGCTTTGGAATTGCTCAACTCTCTCCATAGAGGAGCGTTTCACGTTTTTAAGCAATTTGAGACATAACTTGGTCTATTTGCATCTTTACCTTACGAAACGTGGCCCGAAGGCTCAACTAGCAAGTTAGACTTTTAAGAGCACTAAATAGAGTACAACGGTCCACATCGATGCTTTGGAATTGCTCAACTCTCTCCATAGAGGAGCGTTTCACGTTTTTAAGCAATTTGAGACATAACTTGGTCTATTTGCATCTTTACCTTACGAAACGTGGCACGAAGGCTCGACTAGCAAGTTAGAATTTTAAGAGCACTAAATAGAGTACAACGGTCTCCATCGATGCTTTGGAATTGCTCAACTCTCTCCATAGAGGAGCTTCTCACGTTTTTGAGCAATTTGAGACATAACTTGGTCTATTCACCTCTTTACCTTGCGAAACGTGGCACGAAGGCTTAACTAGCAAGTTAGACTTTTAAGAGCACTAAATAGAGTACAACGGTCCACATCGATGCTTTGGAGTTGCGCAACTCTCTCCATAGAGGAGCTTTTCACGTTTTTGAGCAATTTGAGACATAACTTGGTCTATTCGCGTCTTTACCTTACGAAACGCGGCACGAAGGCTCAACTAGCAACTTAGACTTTTAAGAGCACTAAATAGAGTACAACGGTCCACATTGATGCTTTGGAATTGCTCAACTCTCTCCATAGAGGAGCTTTTCACGTTGTTGTGCAATTTGAGACCTAACTTGGTCTATTCGCATCTTTACCCTACGAAACGTGGCACGAAGGCTCAACTAGCAAGTTAGGCTTTTAAGAGCACTAAATAGAGTACAACCGTCCACATTGATGCTTTGGAATTGCTCAACTCTCTCCATAGAGGAGCGTTTCACGTTTTTAAGCAATTTGAGATATAACTTGGTCTATTCGCGTCTTTACATTACGAAACGTGGCACGAAGGCCCAACTAGCAAGTTAGAATTTTAAGAGCACTAAATGGAGTACAACGGTCTACATCGATGCTTTGGAATTTCTCAACTCTCTCCATAGAGGAGCTGTTCACATTTTTGAGCAATTTGAGACATAACTTGGTCTACTCGCGTCTTTTCCTTACGAAACGTGGCACGAAGGCTCAACTAGCAACTTAGACATTTAAGAGCACTAAATAGAGTACAACGGTCCACATTGATGCTTTAGAATTGCTCAACTCTCTCCATAGAGGAGCTTTTCACGTTTTTGTGCAATTTAAGACATAACTTGGTCTATTCGCTTCTTTACCTTACGAAACGTGGCACGAAGGATAAACTAGCAAGTTAGACTTTTAAGAGCACTAAATAGAGTACAAGGGTCACATTGATGCTCTGGAATTGCTCAACTCTCTCCATAGAGGAGCTCTTCACGTTTTTGTGCAATTTCACACATAACTTGGTCTATTCGTATCGTTACCTTACGACACGTGGCACGAAGGCTCAACTAGCAAGTTAGACTTTTAAGAGCACTCAATAGAGTACAACGGTCCACATTTATGCTTTGGAATTACTCAACTCTCTCAATAGAGGAGCTTTTCACGTTTTTGTGCAATTTGAGACATAACTTGATCGATTCACCTCTTTACCTTACGAATCACGGCACGACGGCTCAACTAGCAAGTTACACTTTTAATAGCAAGTTAGACTTTTAAGAGCACTAAATAGAGTACAAGGGTCACATTGATGCTCTGGAATTGCTCAACTCTCTCCATAGAGGAGCTCTTCACGTTTTTGTGCAATTTCACACATAACTTGGTCTATTCGTATCGTTACCTTACGACACGTGGCACGAAGGCTCAACTAGCAAGTTAGACTTTTAAGAGCACTCAATAGAGTACAACGGTCCACATTTATGCTTTGGAATTGCTCAACTCTCTCCATAGAGGAGCTTTTCACGTTTTTGTGCAATTTGAGACATAACATGATCTATTCGCCTCTTTACCTTACGAAACGTGGCACGAAGGCTCAACAAGCAAGTTAGACTTTTAAGAGCAGTAAATAGAGTACAACGGTCCACATAGATGCTTTGGAATTGCTCAACTCTCTCCATAGAGGAGCGTTTCACGATTTTAAGCAATTTGAGACATAACTTGGTCTATTCGCGTCTTTACCCTACGAAACGTGGAACGAAGGCTCAACTGAAAGTTAGACTTTTAAGAGCACTAAATAGAGTACAACGGTCCACATCGATGCTTGGGAATTGCTCAACTCTCTCCATAGAGGAGCTTTTCACGTTTTTGAGCAATTTGAGACATAACTTGGTCTATTCGCGTCTTTACCTTACGAAACGTGGCACTAAGGATCAACTAGCAAGTTAGACTTTTAAGAGCACTAAATAGAGTACAACGGTCAACATCGATGCTTTGGAATTGCTCAACTCTCTCCATAGAGGAGCTGTTCACATTTTTGAGCAATTTGAGACATAACTTGGTCTACTCGCGTCTTTTCCGTACGAAACGTGGCACGAAGGCTCAACTAGCAACTTAGACATTTAAGAGCACTAAATAGAGTACAACGGTCCACATTGATGCTTTGGAATTGCTCAACTCTCTCCATAGAGGAGCTTTTCACGTTTTTGTGCAATTTAAGACATAACTTGGTCTATTCGCGTCTTTACCTTACGAAACGTGGCACGAAGGATAAACTAGCAAGTTAGACTTTTTAGGGCACTAAATAGAGTACAAGGGTCACATTGATGCTCTGGAATTGCTCAACTCTCTCCATAGAGGAGCTTTTCACGTTTTTGTGCAATTTCACACATAACTTGGTCTATTCGTATCGTTACCTTACGACACGTGGCACGAAGGCTCAACTAGAAGGTTAGACTTTTAAGAGCACTCAATAGAGTATAACGGTCCACATTTATGCTTTGGAATTACTCAACTCTCTCAAGAGAGGAGCTTTTCACGTTTTTGTGCAATTTGAGACATAACTTGATCGATTCACCTCTTTACCTTACGAATCACGGCACGACGGCTCAACTAGCAAGTTACACTTTTAATAGCACTAAATAGAGTACAAAGGTCCACATTGATGATTTGGAATTGCTGAACTCTCTCCATAGAGGTGCGTTTCACGTTTTTAAGCAATTTGAGACATAACTTGGTGTATTCGTGTCTTTACCTTACGAAACGTGGCACGAAGGCTCAACTAGCAAGTTATACTTTTAAGAGCACTAAATAGAGTACAACAGTCCACATCGATGCTTTGGAATTCCGCAACTCTCTCCATACAGGAGCATTTCACGTTTTTGAGCAATTTGAGACATAACTTGGTCTATTCGCGTCTTTACCTTACGAAACGTGGCACGACGGCTCAACTAGCAAGTTAGACTTTTAAGAGCAGTAAATAGAGTACAACGGTCCACATGGATGCTTTGGAATTGCTCAACTCTCTCCATAGAGGAGCGTTTCACGTTTTTAAGCAATTTGAGACATAACTTGGTCTATTCGCGTCTTTACCTTACGAAACGTGGAACGAAGGCTTAACTGGCAAGTTAGACTTTTAAGAGCACTAAATAGAGTACAACGGTCCACATCGATGCTTTGAAATTGCTCAACTCTCTCCATAGAGGAGCTTTTCACGTTTTTGAGCAATTTGAGACATAACTTGGTCTATTCGCGTCTTTACCTTACGAAACGTGGCACTAAGGATCAACTAGCAAGTTAGAATTTTAAGAGCACTAAATAGAGTACAACGGTCCACATCGATGCTTTGGAATTGCTCAACTCTCTCCAGAGAGGAGCTTTTCACGTTTTTGTGCAATTTGAGACATAACTTGGTCTATTCGCGTCTTTACCTTACGAAACGTGGCACGACGGCTCAAATAGCAAGTTAGAATTTTAGGAGCACTAAATAGAGTACAACGGTCCTCATTGATGCTTCGGAATTGCTCAACTCTCTCCATAGAAGAGCTTTTCAAGTTTTTGTGTAATTTCACACATAACTTGGTCTATTCGCATCTTTACCTCACGAAACGTGGCACGAATGCCCAACAAGCAAGTTACACTTTTAAGAGCACTCAATAGAGTACAATGGTCCACATTCATGATTTGGAATTACTCAACTCTCTCCATAGAGGAGCTTTTCACGTTTTTAAGCAATTTGAGACATAACTTGATCTATTCGCCTCTTTACCTTACGAAACGTGGGACGAAGGCTCAACTGGCAAGTTAGAGTTTTAAGAGCACTAAATAGAGTACAACGGTCCACATCGATGCTTTGGAATTGCTCAACTCTCTCCATGGAGGAGCGTTTCACGTTTTTAAGCAATTTGAGACATAACTTGGTCTATTTGCATCTTTACCTTACGAAACGTGGCACGAAGGCTCAACTAGCAAGTTAGACTTTTAAGAGCACTAAATAGAGTACAACGGTCTCCATCGATGCTTTGGAATTACTCAACTCTCTCCATAGAGGAGCTGTTCACGTTTTCGTGCAATTTGAGACATAACTTGATCTATTCGCCTCTTTACCTTACGAAACGTGGCACGAAGGTTGAACTAGCAAGTTAGACTTTTAAGAGCACTAAATAGAGTACAACGGTCCACATTGATGCTTTGGAATTGCTCAACTCTCTCCATAGAGGAGCGTTTCACGTTTTTAAGCAATTTGAGACATAACTTGGTCTATTTGCATCTTTACCTTACGAAACGTGGCACGAAGGCTCAACTAGCAAGTTAGACTTTTAAGAGCACTAAATAGAGTACAACGGTCTCCATCGATGCTTTGGAATTGCTCAACTCTCTCCATAGAGGAGCTTCTCACGTTTTTGAGCAATTTGAGACATAACTTGGTCTATTCGCCTCTTTACCTTGCGAAACGTGGCATGAAGGCTCAACTAGCAAGTTAGACTTTTAAGAGCACTAAATAGAGTACAACGGTCCACATAGATGCTTTGGAGTTGCGCAACTCTCTCCATAGAGGAGCTTTTCACGTTTTTGAGCAATTTGAGACGTAACTTGGTCTATTCGCGCCTTTACCTTACGAAACATGGCACGACTGCTCAACAAGCAAGTTAGACTTTAAAGAGCACTAAATAGAGTACAACGGTCCACATGGATGCTTTGGAATTGCTCAACTCTCTCCATAAAGGAGCGTTTCACGTTTTTAAGCAATTTGAGACATAACTTGGTCTATTCGCGTCTTTAGCTTACGAAACGTGGAACGAAGGCTCAACTGGCAAGTTAGACTTTTAAGAGCACTAAATAGAGTACAACGGTCCACATCGATGCTTTGGAATTGCTCAACTCTCTCCATAGAAGAGCTTTTCACGTTTTTGAGCAATTTGAGACATAACTTGGTCTATTCGCGTCTTTACCTTGCGAAACGTGGCACGAAGGCTCAACTAGCAAGTTAGACTTTTCAGAGCACTAAATAGAGTACAACGGTCTACATCGATGCTTTGGAATTGCTCAACTCTCTCCATAGAGGAGCTGCTCACAATTTTGACCAATTTGGGACATAACTTGGTCTATTCGCGTCTTTTCCTTACGAAACGTGGCACGAAGGCTCAACTAGCGAGTTAGACTTTTAATAGCACTAAATAGAGAACAACGGTCCACTTTGATGCTTTGGAATTGCTCAACTCTCTCCATAGAGGAGCTTTTCACGTTTTGGAGCAATTTGAGACACAACTTGGTCTATTCGCGTCTTAACCTTACGAAACGTGGCACAAAGGATCAACTAGCAAGTTAGACTTTTAAGAGCACTAAATAGAGTACAACGGTCCACATCGATGCTTTGGAATTGCTCAACTCTCTCCATAGAGGAGCTTTTCACATTTTTGTGCAATTTGAGACATAACTTGGTCTATTCGCCTCTTTACCTTACGAAACGTGGCACGAAGGCTCAACTAGCAAGTTAGACTTTTAAGAGCACTAAATAGAGTACAACGGCCCACATGGATGCTTTGGAATTGCTCAACTCTCTCCATAGAGGTGCGTTTCACGTTTTTAAGCAATTTGAGACATAACTTGGTCTATTCGCGTCTTTACATTACGAAACGTGGAACGATGGCTCAACTGGCAAGTTAGACTTTTAAGAGCACTAAATAGAGTACAACGGTCCACATCGATGCTTTGGAATTGCTCAACTCTCTCCATAGAAGAGCTTTTCACGTTTTTGAGCAATTTGAGACATAACTTGGTCTATTCGCGTCTTTACCTTGCGAAACGTGGCACGAAGGCTCAACTAGCAAGTTAGACTTTTCAGAGCACTAAATAGTGTACAACGGTCTACAACGATGCTTTGGAATTGCTCAACTCTCTCCATAGAGGAGCTGCTCACAATTTTGACCAATTTGGGACATAACTTGGTCTATTCGCGTCTTATCCTTACGAAACGTGGCACGAAGGCTCAACTAGCGAGTTAGACTTTCAATAGCACTAAATAGAGAACAACGGTCCACATTGATGCTTTGGAATTGCTCAACTCTCTCCATAGAGGAGCTTTTCACGTTTTTGAGCAATTTGAGACACAACTTGGTCTATTCGCGTCTTTACCTTACGAAACGTGGCACAAAGGATCAACTAGCAAGTTAGACTTTTAAGAGCACTAAATAGAGTACAACGGTCCACATCGATGCTTTGGAATTGCTCAACTCTCTCCATAGAGGAGCTTTTCACGTTTTTGTGCAATTTGAGACATAACTTGGTCTATTCGCCTCTTTACCTTACGAAACGTGGCACGAAGGCTCAACTAGCAAGTTAGACTTTTAAGAGCACTAAATAGAGTACAACGGTCCACATCGATGCTTTGGAATTGCTCAACTCTCTCCATAGAGGAGCTTTTCACGTTTTCGTGCAATTTGAGACATAACTTGATCTATTCCCCTCTTTACCTTACGAAACGTGGCATGAAGGCTCAACTAGCAACTTAGACTTTTAAGAGCACTAAATAGAGTACAACGGTCCACATCGATGCTTTGGAGTTGCGCAACTCTCTCCATAGTGGAGCTTTTCACCTTTTTTAGCAATTTGAGACATAACTTGGTCTATTCGCGCCTTTACCTTACGAAACATGGCACGACTGCTCGACAAGCAAGTTAGACTTTTAAGAGTACTGAATAGAGTACAACGGTCCACATGGATGCTTTGGAATTGCTCAACTCTCTCCATAGAGGAGCGTTTCACGTTTTTAAGCAATTTGAGACATAACTTGGTCTATTCGCATCTTTAGCTTACGAGACGTGGAACGAAGGCTCAACTGGCAAGTTAGACTTTTAAGAGCACTAAATGGAGTACAACGGTCCACATCGATGCTTTGGAGTTGCGCAACTCTCTCCATAGAGGAGCTTTTCACGTTTTTGAGCAATTTGAGACATAACTTGGTCTATTCGCGTCTTTACCTTACGAAACATGGCACGACGGCTGAACAAGCAAGTTAGACTTTTAAGAGCACTAAATAGAGTACAAAGGTCCACAAGGATGCTTTGGAATTGCTCAACTCTCTGCATAGAGGAGCGTTTCAAGTTTTTAAGCAATTTGAGACATAACTTGGTCTATTCGCCTCTTTACCTTACGAAACGTGGCACGAAGGCTCAACTAGCTAGTTAGGACTATTAAGAGCACTAAATAGAGTACAACGGTCCACATCGATGCTTTGGAATTGCTCAACTCTCTTCATAGAGGAGCTGTTCACGTTTTAGCATTGAGAATAACTTGTCTATTCGCCTTTTTACCTTACGAAACGTGGCACGAAGGCTCAAGTAGCAAGTTAGACTTTTAAGAGCACTAAATAGAGTACAACGGTCCACATTGATGCTTTGGAATTGCTCAACTCTCTCCATAGAGGAGCGTTTCACGTTTTTATGCAATTTGAGACATAACTTGGTCTATTTGCATTTTTACCTTACGAAACGTGGCACGAAGGCTCAACTAGCAAGTTAGACTTTTAAGAGCACTCAATAGAGTACAACGGTCTACATCGACGCTTTGGAATTGCTCAACTCTCTCCATAGAGAAGCTTCTCACGTTTTTGAGCAATTTGAGACATAACTTGGTCTATTCGCGTCTTTTCCTTACGAAACGTGGCACGAAGGCTCAACTAGCAAGTTAGACTTTTAAGAGCACTAAATAGAGTACAACGGTCCACATCGATGCTTTGGAGTTGCGCAACTCTCTCCATAGAGGAGCTTTTCACGTTTTTGAGCAATTTGAGACATAACTTGGTCTATTCGCGTCTTTACCTAACGAAACATGGCACGACGGCTCAACTAGCAAGTTAGACTTTTAAGAGCACTAAATAGAGTACAACGGCCCACATGGATGCTTTGGAATTGCTCAACTCTCTCCATGGAGGTGCGTTTCACGTTTTTAAGCAATTTGAGACATAACTTGGTCTATTCGCGTCTTTACATTACGAAACGTGGAACGAAGGCTCAACTAGCAAGTTAGACTTTTAAGAGCACTAAATAGAGTACAACGGCCCACATGGATGCTTTGGAATTGCTCAACTCTCTCCATAGAGGTGCGTTTCACGTTTTTAAGCAATTTGAGACATAACTTGGTCTATTCGCGTCTTTACATTACGAAACGTGGAACGAAGGCTCAACTGGCAAGTTAGACTTTTAAGAGCACTAAATAGAGTACAACGGTCCACATCGATGCTTTGGAATTGCTCAACTCTCTCCATAGAAGGAGCTTTTCACGTTTTTGAGCAATTTGAGACATAACTTGGTCTATTCGCGTCTTTACCTTGCGAAACGTGGCACGAAGGCTCAACTAGCAAGTTAGACTTTTAAGAGCACTAAATAGTAGTACAACGGTCCTACAATCGATGCTTTGGAATTGCTCAACTCTCTCCATAGAGGAGCTGCTCACAATTTTGACCAATTTGGGACATAACTTGGTCTATTCGCGTCTTATCCTTACGAAACGTGGCACGAAGGCTCAACTAGCGAGTTAGACTTTCAAGAGCACTAAATAGAGTAACAACGGTCCACATTGATGCTTTGGAATTGCTCAACTCTCTCCATAGAGGAGCTTTTCACGTTTTTGAGCAATTTGAGACACTAACTTGGTCTATTCGCGTCTTTACCTTACGAAACGTGGCACAAAGGATCAACTAGCAAGTTAGACTTTTAAGAGCACTAAATAGAGTACAACGGTCCACATCGATGCTTTGGAATTGCTCAACTCTCTCCATAGAGGAGCTTTTCACGTTTTTGTGCAATTTGAGACATAACTTGGTCTATTCGCCTCTTTACCTTACGAAACGTGGCACGAAGGCTCAACTAGCAAGTTAGACTTTTAAGAGCACTAAATAGAGTACAACGGTCCACATCGATGCTTTGGAATTGCTCAACTCTCTCCATAGAGGAGCTTTTCACGTTTTCGTGCAATTTGAGACATAACTTGATCTATTCGCCTCTTTACCTTACGAAACGTGGCATGAAGGCTCAACTAGCAAGTTAGACTTTTAAGAGCACTAAATAGAGTACAACGGTCCACATCGATGCTTTGGAAGTTGCTCAACTCTCTCCATAGTAGGAGCTTTTCACCGTTTTTAGCAATTTGAGACATAACTTGGTCTATTCGCGCTCTTTACCTTACGAAACATGGCACGACTGCTCGAACTAGCAAGTTAGACTTTTAAGAGTACTAAATAGAGTACAACGGTCCACATGGATGCTTTGGAATTGCTCAACTCTCTCCATAGAGGAGCGTTTCACGTTTTTGAGCAATTTGAGACATAACTTGGTCTATTCGCATCTTTAGCTTACGAGACGTGGAACGAAGGCTCAACTGGCAAGTTAGACTTTTAAGAGCACTAAATGGAGTACAACGGTCCACATCGATGCTTTGGAGTTGCGCAACTCTCTCCATAGAGGAGCTTTTCACGTTTTTGAGCAATTTGAGACATAACTTGGTCTATTCGCGTCTTTACCTTACGAAACATGGCACGACGGCTGAACAAGCAAGTTAGACTTTTAAGAGCACTAAATAGAGTACAAAGGTCCACATGGATGCTTTGGAATTGCTCAACTCTCTGCATAGAGGAGCGTTTCAAGTTTTTAAGCAATTTGAGACATAACTTGGTCTATTCGCCTCTTTACCTTACGAAACGTGGCACGAAGGCTCAACTAGCTAGTTGGACTATTAAGAGCACTAAATAGAGTACAACGGTCCACATCGATGCTTTGGAATTGCTCAACTCTCTTCATAGAGGAGCTGTTCACGTTTTCGTGATCTATTCGCCTTTTTACCTTACGAAACGTGGCACGAAGGCTCAAGTAGCAAGTTAGACTTTTAAGAGCACTAAATAGAGTACAACGGTCCACATTGATGCTTTGGAATTGCTCAACTCTCTCCATAGAGGAGCGTTTCACTTTTTTATGCAATTTGAGACATAACTTGGTCTATTTGCATTTTTACCTTACGAAACGTGGCACGAAGGCTCAACTAGCAAGTTAGACTTTTAAGAGCACTCAATAGAGTACAACGGTCTACATCGACGCTTTGGAATTGCTCAACTCTCTCCATAGAGAAGCTTCTCACGTTTTTGAGCAATTTGAGACATAACTTGGTCTATTCGCGTCTTTTCCTTACGAAACGTGGCACGAAGGCTCAACTAGCAAGTTAGACTTTTAAGAGCACTAAATAGAGTACAACGGTCCACATCGATGCTTTGGAGTTGCGCAACTCTCTCCATAGAGGAGCTTTTCACGTTTTTGAGCAATTTGAGACATAACTTGGTCTATTCGCGTCTTTACCTTACGAAACATGGCACGACGGCTCAACAAGCAAGTTAGAATTTTAAGAGCACTAAATAGAGTACAACGGTCCACATTGATGCTTTGGAATTGCTCAACTCTCTCCATGGAGGAGTGTTTCACATTTTTAAGCAATTTGAGACATAACTTGGTCTATTCGCGTCTTTACCTTGCGAAACGTGCCACGAAGGCTCAACTAGCAAGTTAGACTTTTCAGAGCACTAAATAGAGTACAACGGTCTGCATCGATACTTTGGAATTGCTCAACTCTCTCCATAGAGGAGCTTCTCACGTTTTTGAGCAATTTGAGACATAACTTGGTCTATTCGCGTCTTTTCCTTACGAAACGTGGCACGAAGGCTCAACTAGCAAGTTAGACTTTTAAGAGCACTAAATAGAGTACAACGGTTCACATCGATGCTTTGGAGTTGCGCAACTCTCTCCATAGAGGAGCTTTTCACGTTTTTGAGCAATTTGAGACATAACTTGGTCTATTCGCGTCTTTACCTTACGAAACATGGCACGACGGCTGAACAAGCAAGTTAAACTTTTAAGAGCACTAAATAGAGTACAACGGTCCCCATGGTTGCTTTGGAATTGCTCAACTCTCTCCATAGAGGAGCGTTTCACGTTTTTAAGCAATTTGAGACATAACTTGGTCTATTCGCCTCTTTACCTTACGAAACGTGGCACGGAGGCTCAACTAGCAAGATAGACTTTTAAGAGCACTAAATAGAGTACAACGGTCCACATCGATGCTTTGGAATTGCTCAACTCCCTCCATAGAGGAGCTGTTCACGTTTTCGTGCAAGTTGAGACATAAATTGATCTATTCGCCTCTTTACCTTACGAAACGTGGAACGAAGGCTCAACTAGCAAGTTAGACTTTTAAGAGCACTAAATAGAGTACAACGGTCCACATGTATGCTTTGGAATTGCTCAACTCTCTCCATAGAGGAGCGTTTCACGTTTTTAAGCAATTTGAGACATAACTTGGTCTATTCGCGTCTTTACCTTACGAAACGTGAAACGAAGGCTCAACTGGCAAGTTAGACTTTTAAGAGCACTAAATAGAGTACAACGGTCCACATCGATGCTTTGGAATTGCTCAACTCTCTCCATAGAGGAGCTTTTCACGTTTTTGAGCAATTTGAGACATAACTTGGTCTATTCGCGTCTTTACCTTGCGAAACGTGGCACGAAGGCTCAACTAGCAAGTTAGACTTTTAAGAGCACTAAATAGAGTACAACGGTCCACATCGATGCTTTGGAGTTGCGCAACTCTCTCCATAGAGGAGCTTTTCACGTTTTTGAGCAATTTGAGACATAACTTGGTCTACTCGCGTCTTTACCTTACGAAACATGGCATGACGGCTGAACAAGCATGTTAGACTTTTAAGAGCACTAAATAGAGTACAACGGTCCACATGGATGCTTTGGAATTGCTCAACTCTCTCCATAGAGGAGCGTTTCACGTTTTTAAGCAATTTGAGACATAACTTGGTCTATTCGCCTCTTTACCTTACGAAACGTGGCACGGAGGCTCAACTAGCAAGTTAGACTTTTAAGAGCACTAAATAGAGTACAACGGTCCACATCGATGCTTTGGAATTGCTCAACTCCCTCCATAGAGGAGCTGTTCACGTTTTCGTGCAATTTGAGACATAACTTGATCTATTCGCCTCTTTACCTTATGAAACGTGGAACGAAGGCTCAACTGGCAAGTTAGAATTTTAAGAGCACTAAATAGAGTACAACGGTCCACATGGATGCTTTGGAATTGCTCAACTCTCTCCATAGAGGAGCGTTTCACGTTTTTAAGCAATTTGAGACATAACTTGGTCTATTCGCCTCTTTACCTTACGAAACGTGGCACGGAGGCTCAACTAGCAAGTTAGACTTTTAAGAGCACTAAATAGAGTACAACGGTCCACATCGATGCTTTGGAATTGCTCAACTCCCTCCATAGAGGAGCTGTTCACGTTTTCGTGGAATTTGAGACATAACTTGATCTATTCGCCTCTTTACCTTATGAAACGTGGAACGAAGGCTCAACTGGCAAGTTAGACTTTGAAGAGCACTAAATAGAGTACAACGGTCCACATGGATGCTTTGGAATTGCTCAACTCTCTCCATAGAGGAGCGTTTCACGTTTTTAAGCAATTTGAGACATAACTTGGTCTATTCGCGTCTTTACCTTACGAAACGTGGAACGAAGGCTGAACTGGCAAGTTAGACTTTAAGAGCACTAAATAGAGTACAACGGTCCACATCGATGATTTGGAATTGCTCAACTCTCTCCATAGAGGAGCTTTTCACGTTTTTGAGCAATTGGAGACATTACTTGGTCTATTCGCGTCTTTACCTTGCGAAACGTGGCACGAAGGCTCAACTAGCAAGTTAGACTTTTCAGAGCACTAAATAGAGTACAACGGTCTACATCGATGCTTTGGAATTGCTCAACTCCCTCCATAGAGGAGCTGCTCACAATTTTGACCAATTTGGGACATAACTTGGTCTATTCGCGTCTTTTCCTTACTAAACGTGGCACGAAGGCTCAACTAGCAAGTTAGACTTTTAAGAGCACTAAATAGAGTACAACGGTCCACATCGATGCTTTGGAGTTGCGCAACTCTCTCCATAGAGGAGCTTTTCACGTTTTTGAGCAATTTGAGACACAACTTGGTCTATTCGCGTCTTTACCTTACGAAACATGGCACGACGGCTGAACAAGCAAGTTAGACTTTGAAGAGCACTAAATAGAGTACAACGGTCCACATGGATGCTTTGGAATTGCTCAACTCTCTCCATAGAGGAGCGTTTCACGTTTTTAAGCAATTTGAGACATAACTTGGTCTATTCGCCTCTTTACCTTACGAAACGTGGCACGGAGGCTCAACTAGCAAGTTAGACTTTTAAGAGCACTAAATAGAGTACAACGGTCCACATCGATGCTTTGGAAGTGCTCAACTCCCTCCATAGAGGAGCTGTTGACGTTTTCGTGCAATTTGAGACATAAATTGATCTATTCGCCTCTTTACCTTACGAAACGTGGAACGAAGGCTCAACTGGCAAGTTAGACTTTTAAGAGCACTAAATAGAGTACAACGGTCCACATGGATGCTTTGGAATTGCTCAGCTCTCTCCATAGAGGAGCGTTTCACGTTTTTAAGCAATTTGAGACATAACTTGGTCTATTCGCGTCTTTGCCTTACGAAACGTGGAACGAAGGCTCAAATGGCAAGTTAGACTTTTAAGAGCACTAAATAGAGTACAACGGTCCACATCGATGCTTTGGAATTGCTCAACTCTCTCCATAGAGGAGCTTTTCACGTTTTTGAGCAATTTGACACATAACTTGGTCAATTCGCGTCTTTACCTTGCGAAACGTGGCACGAAGGCTCAACTAGCCAGTTAGACTTTTCAGAGCACTAAATAGAGTACAACGGTCTACATCGATGCTTTGGAATTGCTCAACTCTCTCCATAGAGGAGCTGCTCACAATTTTGACCAATTTGGGACATAACTTGGTCTATTCGTGTCTTTTCCTTACGAAACGTGGCACGAAGGCTCAACTAGCGAGTTAGACTTTTAATAGCACTAAATAGAGAACAACGGTCCACATTGATGCTTTGGAATTGCTCAACTCTCACCATAGAGGAGCTTTTCACGTTTTTGAGCAATTTGAGACACAACTTGGTCTATTCGCGTCTTTACCTTACGAAACGTGGCACAAAGGATCAACTAGCAAGTTAGACTTTTAAGAGCACTAAATAGAGTACAACGGTCCACATCGATGCTTTGGAATTGCTCAACTCTCTCCATAGAGGAGCTTTTCACGGTTTTGTGCAATTTGAGATATAACTTGGTCTATTCGCCTGTTTACCTTATGAAACGTGGCACGAAGGCTCAACTAGCAAGTTAGACTTTTAAGAGCACTAAATAGAGTACAACGGTCCACATCGATGCTTTGGAATTGCTCAACTCTCTCCATAGAGGAGCTTTTCACGTTTTCGTGCAATTTGAGACATAACTTGATCTATTCGCCTCTTTACCTTACGAAACGTGGCACGAAGGCTCAACTAGCAAGTTAGACTTTTAAGAGCACTAAATAGAGTACAACGGTCCACATCGATGCTTTGGAGTTGCGCAACTCTCTCCATGGAGGAGCTTTTCACGTTTTTAGCAATTTGAGACGTAACTTGGTTTATTCGCGCCTTTACCTTACGAAACATGGCACGACTGCTCAACAAGCAAGTTAGACTTTTAAGAGCACTGAATAGAGTACAACGGTCCACATGGATGCTTTGGAATTGCTCAACTCTCTCCATAGAGGAGCGTTTCACGTTTTTAAGCAATTTGAGACATAACTTGGTCTATTCGCATCTTTAGCTTACGAGACGTGGAACGAAGGCTCAACTGGCAAGTTAGACTTTTAAGAGCACTAAATGGAGTACAACGGTCCACATCGATGCTTTGGAGTTGCGCAACTCTCTCCATAGAGGAGCTTTTCACGTTTTTGAGCAATTTGAGACATAACTTGGTCTATTCGCGTCTTTACCTTACGAAACACGGCACGACGGCTGAACAAGCAAGTTAGACTTTTAAGAGCACTAAATGGAGTACAACGGTTCACATGGATGCTTTGGAATTGCTCAACTCTCTGCATAGAGGAGCGTTTCACGTTTTTAAGCAATTTGAGACATAACTTGGTCTATTCGCGTCTTTACCTTACGAAACGTGGAACGAAGGCTCAACTGGCAAGTTAGACTTTTAAGAGCACTAAATAGAGTACAACGGTCCACATCGATGCTTTGAAATTGCTCAACTCTCTCCATAGAGGAGCTTTTCACGTTTTTGAGCAATTTGAGACATAACTTGGTCTATTCGCGTCTTTACCTTGCGAAACGTGGCACAAAGGCTCAACTAGCCAGTTAGACTTTTCAGAGCACTAAATAGAGTACAACGGTCTACATCGATGCTTTGGAATTGCTCAACTCTCTCCATAGAGGAGCTGCTCACAATTTTGACCAATTTGGGACATAACTTGGTCTATTCGTGTCTTTTCCTTACGAAACGTGGCACGAAGGCTCAACTAGCGAGTTAGACTTTTAATAGCACCTAAATAGAGTACAACGGTCCACATTGATGCTTTGGAATTGCTCAACTCTCACCATAGAGGAGCTTTTCACGTTTTTGAGCAATTTGAGACATAACTTGGTCTATTCGCGTCTTTACCTTACGAAACGTGGCACGAAAGGATCAACTAGCAAGTTAGACTTTTAAGAGCACTAAATAGAGTACAACGGTCCACATCGATGCTTTGGAATTGCTCAACTCTCTCCATAGAGGAGCTTTTCACGTTTTTTGCAATTTGAGATATAACTTGGTCTATTCGCCTGTTTACCTTACGAAACGTGGCACGAAGGCTCAACTAGCAAGTTAGACTTTTAAGAGCACTAAATAGAGTACAACGGTCCACATCGATGCTTTGGAATTGCTCAACTCTCTCCATAGAGGAGCTTTTCACGTTTTCGTGCAATTTGAGACATAACTTGATCTATTCGCCTCTTTACCTTACGAAACGTGGCACGAAGGCTGAACTAGCAAGTTAGACTTTTAAGAGCACTAAATAGAGTACAACGGTCCACATCGATGCTTTGGAGTTGCGCAACTCTCTCCATGGAGGAGCTTTTCACGTTTTTTAGCAATTTGAGACATAACTTGGTCTATTCGCGCCTTTACCTTACGAAACATGGCACGACTGCTCAACAAGCAAGTTAGCCTTTTAAGAGCACTGAATAGAGTACAACGGTCCACATGGATGCTTTGGAATTGCTCAACTCTCTCCATAGAGGAGCGTTTCATGTTTTTAAGCAATTTGAGACATAACTTGGTCTATTCGCCTCTTTACCTTACGAAACGTGGCACGGAGGCTCAACTAGCAAGTTAGACTTTTAAGAGCACTAAATAGAGTACAACGGTCCACATCGATGCTTTGGAATTGCTCAACTCCCTCCATAGAGGAGCTGTTCACGTTTTCGTGCAATTTGAGACATAACTTGATCTATTCGCCTCTTTACCTTACGAAACGTGGAACGAAGGCTCAACTGGCAAGTTAGACTTTTAAGAGCACTAAATAGAGTACAACGGTCCACATGGATGATTTGGAATTGCTCAACTCTCTCCATAGAGGAGCGTTTCACGTTTTTAAGCAATTTGAGACATAACTTGGTCTATTCACCTCTTTACCTTACGAAACGTGGCACGGAGGCTCAACTAGCAAGTTAGACTTTTAAGAGCACTAAATAGAGTACAACGGTCCACATCGATGCTTTGGAATTGCTCAACTCCCTCCATAGAGGAGTTGTTCATGTTTTCGTGCAATTTGAGACATAACTTGATCTATTCGCCTCTTTACCTTACGAAACGTGGAACGAAGGCTCAACTGGCAAGTTAGACTTTTAAGAGCACTAAATAGAGTACAACGGTCCACATCGATGCTTTGGAATTGCTCAACTCTCTCCATAGAGGAGCTTTTCACGTTTTTGAGCAATTTGAGACATAACTTGGTCTATTCGCGTCTTTACCTTGCGAAACGTGGCACGAAGGCTCAACTAGCCAGTTAGACATTTCAGAGCACTAAATAGAGTACAACGGTCTACATCGATGCTTTGGAATTGCTCAACTCTCTCCATAGAGGAGCTGCTCACAATTTTGACCAATTTGGGACATAACTTGGTCTATTCGTGTCTTTTCCTTACGAAACGTGGCACGAAGGCTCAACTAGCGAGCTAGACTTTTAATAGCACTAAATAGAGAATAACGGTCCACATTGATGCTTTGGAATTGCTCAACTCTCACCATAGAGGAGCTTTTCACGTTTTTGAGCAATTTGAGACACAACTTGGTCTATTCGCGTCTTTACCTTACGAAACGTGGCACAAAGGATCAACTAGCAAGTTAGACTTTTAAGAGCACTAAATAGAGTACAACGGTCCACATCGATGCTTTGGAATTGCTCAACTCTCTCCATAGAGGAGCTTTTCAGGTTTTTGTGCAATTTGAGATATAACTTGGTCTATTCGCCTGTTTACCTTACGAAACGTGGCACGAAGGCCCAACTAGCAAGTTAGACTTTTAAGAGCACTAAATAGAGTACAACGGTCCACATCGATGCTTTGGAATTGCTCAACTCTCTCCATAGAGGAGCTTTTCACGTTTTCGTGCAATTTGAGACATAACTTGATCTATTCGCCTCTTTACCTTACGAAACGTGGCACGAAGGCTCAACTAGCAAGTTAGACTTTTAAGAGCACTAAATAGAGTACAACGGTCCACATCGATGCTTTGGAGTTGCGCAACTCTCTCCATAGGAGGAGCTTTTCACGTTTTTTAGCAATTTGAGACATAACTTGGTCTATTCGCGCCTTTACCTTACGAAACATGGCACGACTGCTCAACAAGCAAGTTAGACTTTTAAGAGCACTGAATAGAGTACAACGGTCCACATGGATGCTTTGGAATTGCTCAACTCTCTCCATAGAGGAGCGTTTCACGTTTTTAAGCAATTTGAGACATAACTTGGTCTATTCGCATCTTTAGCTTACGAGACGTGGAACGAAGGCTCAACTGGCAAGTTAGACTTTTAAGAGCACTAAATAGGAGTACAACGGTCCCCATCGATGCTTTGGAGTTGCGCAACTCTCTCCATAGAGGAGCTTTTCACGTTTTTGAGCAATTTGAGACATAACTTGGTCTATTCGCGTCTTTACCTTACGAAACACGTGGCACGACGGCTGAACTAAGCAAGTTAGACTTTTAAGAGCACTAAATAGGAGTACAACGGTTCCACATGGATGCTTTGGAATTGCTCAACTCTCTGCATAGAGGAGCGTTTCACGTTTTTAAGCAATTTGAGACATAACTTGGTCTATTCGCGTCTTTACCTTACGAAACGTGGAACGAAGGCTCAACTGGCAAGTTAGACTTTAAGAGCACTAAATAGAGTACAACGGTCCACATCGATGCTTTGGAATTGCTCAACTCTCTCCATAGAGGAGCTTTTCACGTTTTTGAGCAATTTGAGACATAACTTGGTCTATTCGCGTCTTTACCTTACGAAACGTGGCACGAAGGCTCAACTAGCAAGTTAGACTTTTAAGAGCACTAAATAGAGTACAACGGTCCTACATCGATGCTTTGGAATTGCTCAACTCTCTCCATAGAGGAGCTGTTCACAGTTTTGAGCAATTTGAGACATAACTTGGTCTATTCGCCTGTTTACCTTACGAAACGTGGCACGAAGGCTCAACTAGCAAGTTAGACTTTTAAGAGCACTAAATAGAGTACAACGGTCCACATTCGATGCTTTGGAATTGCTCAACTCTCTCCATAGAGGAGCTTTTCACGTTTTTGAGCAATTTGAGACATAACTTGGTCTATTCGCGTCTTTACCTTACGAAACGTGGCACGAAGGCTCAACTAGCAAGTTAGACTTTTAAGAGCACTAAATAGAGTACAACGGTCCACATCGATGCTTTGGAATTGCTCAACTCTCTCCATAGAGGAGCTTTTCACGTTTTTGTAGCAATTTGAGACATAACTTGGTCTATTCGCGCCTTTACCTTACGAAACGTGGCACGAAGGCTCAACTAGCAAGTTAGACTTTTAAGAGCACTAAATAGAGTACAACGGTCCACATCGATGCTTTGGAATTGCTCAACTCTCTCCATAGAGGAGCGTTTCACGTTTTTAAGCAATTTGAGACATAACTTGGTCTATTCGCATCTTTAGCCTTACGAGACGTGGAACGAAGGCTCAACTAGGCAAGTTAGACTTTTAAGAGCACTAAATAGGAGTACAACGGTCCACATCGATGCTTTGGAGTTGCGCAACTCTCTCCATAGAGGAGCTTTTCACGTTTTTGAGCAATTTGAGACATAACTTGGTCTATTCGCGTCTTTACCTTACGAAACATGGCACGACGGCTCGAACAAGCAAGTTAGACTTTTAAGAGCACTAAATAGGAGTACAACGGTCCACATGGATGCTTTGGAATTGCTCAACTCTCTGCATAGAGGAGCGTTTCACGTTTTTAAGCAATTTGAGACATAACTTGGTCTATTCGCGTCTTTACCTTACGAAACGTGGAACGAAGGCTGAACTGGCAAGTTAGACTTTTAAGAGCACTAAATAGAGTACAACGGTCCACATCGATGCTTTGGAATTGCTCAACTCTCTCCATAGAGGAGCTTTTCACGTTTTTGAGCAATTTGAGACATAACTTGGTCTATTCGCGTCTTTACCTTGCGAAACGTGGCACGAAGGCTCAACTAGCCAGTTAGACTTTTCAGAGCACTAAATAGAGTACAACGGTCTACATCGATGCTTTGGAATTGCTCAACTCTCTCCATAGAGGAGCTGCTCACAATTTTGACCAATTTGGGACATAACTTGGTCTATTCGTGTCTTTTCCTTACGAAACGTGGCACGATGGCTCAACTAGCGAGTTAGACTTTTAATAGCACTAAATAGAGAACAACGGTCCACATTGATGCTTTGGAATTGCTCAACTCTCACCATAGAGGAGCTTTTAACGTTTTTGAGCAATTTGAGACACAACTTGGTCTATTCGCGTCTTTACCTTACGAAACGTGGCACAAAGGATCAACTAGCAAGTTAGACTTTTAAGAGCACTAAATAGAGTACAACGGTCCACATCGATGCTTTGGAATTGCTCAACTCTCTCCATAGAGGAGCTTTTCACGTTTTTGTGCAATTTGAGATATAACTTGGTCTATTCGCCTGCTTACCTTACGAAACGTGGCACGAAGGCTCAACTAGCAAGTTAGACTTTTAAGAGCACTAAATAGAGTACAACGGTCCACATCGATGCTTTGGAATTGCTCAACTCTCTCCATAGAGGAGCTTTTCACGTTTTCGTGCAATTTGAGACATAACTTGATCTATTCGCCTCTTTACCTTACGAAACGTGGCACGAAGGCTCAACTAGCAAGTTAGACTTTTAAGAGCACTAAATAGAGTACAACGGTCCACATCGATGCTTTGGAGTTGCGCAACTCTCTCCATGGAGGAGCTTTTCACGTTTTTTAGCAATTTGAGACATAACTTGGTCTATTCGCGCCTTTACCTTACGAAACATGGCACGACTGCTCAACAAGCAAGTTAGACTTTTAAGAGCACTGAATAGAGTACAACGGTCCACATGGATGCTTTGGAATTGCTCAACTCTCTCCATAGAGGAGCGTTTCACGTTTTTAAGCAATTTGAGACATAACTTGGTCTATTCGCATCTTTAGCTTACGAGACGTGGAACGAAGGCTCAACTGGCAAGTTAGACTTTTAAGAGCACTAAATGGAGTACAACGGTCCACATCGATGCTTTGGAGTTGCGCAACTCTCTCCATAGAGGTGCTTTTCACGTTTTTGAGCAATTTGAGACATAACTTGGTCTATTCGCGTCTTTACCTTACGAAACACGGCACGACGGCTGAACAAGCAAGTTAGACTTTTAAGAGCACTAAATGGAGTACAACGGTCCACATGGATGCTTTGGAATTGCTCAACTCTCTGCATAGAGGAGCGTTTCACGTTTTTAAGCAATTTGAGACATAACTTGGTCTATTCGCGTCTTTACCTTACGAAACGTGGAACGAAGGCTCAACTGGCAAGTTAGACTTTTAAGAGCACTAAATAGAGTACAACGGTCCACATCGATGCTTTGGAATTGCTCAACTCTCTCCATAGAGGAGCTTTTCACGTTTTTGAGCAATTTGAGACATAACTTGGTCTATTCGCGTCTTTACCTTGCGAAACGTGGCACGAAGGCTCAACTAGCCAGTTAGACTTTTCAGAGCACTAAATAGAGTACAACGGTCTACATCGATGCTTTGGAATTGCTCAACTCTCTCCATAGAGGAGCTGCTCACAATTTTGACCAATTTGGGACATAACTTGGTCTATTCGTGTCTTTTCCTTACGAAACGTGGCACGAAGGCTCAACTAGCGAGTTAGACTTTTAATAGCACTAAATAGAGAACAACGGTCCACATTGATGCTTTGGAATTGCTCAACTCTCACCATAGAGGAGCTTTTAACGTTTTTGAGCAATTTGAGACACAACTTGGTCTATTCGCGTCTTTACCTTACGAGACGTGGCACAAAGGATCAACTAGCAAGTTAGACTTTTAAGAGCACTAAATAGAGTACAACGGTCCACATCGATGCTTTGGAATTGCTCAACTCTCTCCATAGAGGAGCTTTTCACGTTTTTGTGCAATTTGAGATATAACTTGGTCTATTCGCCTGTTTACCTTACGAAACGTGGCACGAAGGCTCAACTAGCAAGTTAGACTTTTAAGAGCACTAAATAGAGTACAACGGTCCACATCGATGCTTTGGAATTGCTCAACTCTCTCCATAGAGGAGCTTTTCACGTTTTCGTGCAATTTGAGACATAACTTGATCTATTCGCCTCTTTACCTTACGAAACGTGGCACGAAGGCTCAACTAGCAAGTTAGACTTTTAAGAGCACTAAATAGAGTACAACGGTCCACATCGATGCTTTGGAGTTGCGCAACTCTCTCCATGGAGGAGCTTTTCACGTTTTTTAGCAATTTGAGACATAACTTGGTCTATTCGCGCCTTTACCTTACGAAACATGGCACGACTGCTCAACAAGCAAGTTAGACTTTTAAGAGCACTGAATAGAGTACAACGGTCCATATCGATGCTTTGGAGTTGCGCAACTCTCTCCATAGAGGAGCTTTTCACGTTTTTGAGCAATTTGAGACATAACTTGGTCTATTCGCGTCTTTACCTTACGAAACACGGCACGACGGCTGAACAAGCAAGTTAGACTTTTAAGAGCACTAAATGGAGTACAACGGTCCACATGGATGCTTTGGAATTGCTCAACTCTCTGCATAGAGGAGCGTTTCACGTTTTTAAGCAATTTGAGACATAACTTGGTCTATTCGCCTCTTTACCTTACGAAACGTGGCACGAAGGCTCAACTAGCAAGTTGGACTTTTAAGAGCACTAAATAGAGTACAACGGTCCACATCGATGCTTTGGAATTGCTCAACTCTCTTCATAGAGGAGCTGTTCACGTTTTCGTGCAATTTGAGACATAACTTGATCTATTCGCCTCTTTACCTTACGAAACGTGGCACGAAGGCTCAACTAGCAAGTTAGAATTTCAAAAACACTAAATAGAGTACAACGGTCCACATTGATGCTTTGGAATTGCTCAACTCTCTCCATAGAGGAGCGTTTCACTTTTTTATGCAATTTGAGACATAACTTGGTCTATTTGCATCTTTACCTTACGAAACGTGGCACGAAGGCTCAACTAGCAAGTTAGACTTTTAAGAGCACTAAATAGAGTACAACGGTCCACATCGATGCTTTGGAATTGCTCAACTCCCTCCATAGAGGAGCTGTTCACGTTTTCGTGCAATTTGAGACATAACTTGATCTATTCGCCTCTTTACCTTATGAAACGTGGAACGAAGGCTCAACTGGCAAGTTAGACTTTTAAGAGCACTAAATGGAGTACAACGGTCCACATCGATGCTTTGGAATTGCTCAACTCTCTGCATAGAGGAGCGTTTCACGTTTTTAAGCAATTTGAGACATAACTTGGTCTATTCGCCTCTTTACCTTACGAAACGTGGCACGAAGGCTCAACTAGCAAGTTGGACTTTTAAGAGCACTAAATAGAGTACAACGGTCCACATCGATGCTTTGGAATTGCTCAACTCTCTTCATAGAGGAGCTGTTCACGTTTTCGTGCAATTTGAGACATAACTTGATCTATGCGCCTCTTTACCTTACGAAACGTGGCACGAAGGCTCAACTAGCAAGTTAGACTTTTAAAAACACTAAATAGAGTACAACGGTCCACATGGATGCTTTGGAATTGCTCAACTCTCTCCATAGAGGAGCGTTTCACGTTTTTAAGCAATTTGAGACATAACTTGGTCTATTCGCCTCTTTACCTTACGAAACGTGGCACGGAGGCTCAACTAGCAAGTTAGACTTTTAAGAGCACTAAATAGAGTACAACGGTCCACATCGATGCTTTGGAATTGCTCAACTCCCTCCATAGAGGAGCTGTTCACGTTTTCGTGCAATTTGAGACATAACTTGATCTATTCGCCTCTTTACCTTATGAAACGTGGAACGAAGGCTCAACTGGCAAGTTAGACTTTTAAGAGCACTAAATAGAGTACAACGGTCCACATGGATGCTTTGGAATTGCTCTAACTCTCTCCATAGAGGAGCGTTTCACGTTTTTAAGCAATTTGAGACATAACTTGGTCTATTCGCGTCTTTACCTTACGAAACGTGGAACGAAGGCTCAACTGGCAAGTTAGACTTTAAGAGCACTAAATAGAGTACAACGGTCCACATCGATGATTTGGAATTGCTTAACTCTCTCCATAGAGGAGCTTTTCACGTTTTTGAGCAATTGGAGACATTACTTGGTCTATTCGCGTCTTTACCTTGCGAAACGTGGCACGAAGGCTCAACTAGCAAGTTAGACTTTTCAGAGCACTAAATAGAGTACAACGGTCTACATCGATGCTTTGGAATTGCTTAACTCTCTCCATAGAGGAGCTGCTCACAATTTTGACCAATTTGGGACATAACTTGGTCTATTCGCGTCTTATCCTTACTAAACGTGGCACGAAGGCTCAACTAGCGAGTTAGACTTTTAATAGCACTAAATAGAGAACAACGGTCCACATTGATGCTTTGGAATTGCTCAACTCTCACCATAGAGGAGCTTTTCACGTTTTTGAGCAATTTGAGACACAACTTGGTCTATTCGCGTCTTTACCTTACGAAACGTGGCACAAAGGATCAACTAGCAAGTTAGACTTTTAAGAGCACTAAATAGAGTACAACGGTCCACATCGATGCTTTGGAATTGCTCAACTCTCTCCATAGAGGAGCTTTTCACGTTGTTGTGCAATTTGAGATATAACTTGGTCTATTCGCCTCTTTACCTTACGAAACGTGGCACGAAGGCTCAACTAGCAAGTTAGACTTTTAAGAGCACTAAATAGAGTACAACGGTCCACATCGATGCTTTGGAATTGCTCAACTCTCTCCATAGAGGAGCTTTTCACGTTTTCGTGCAATTTGAGACATAACTTGATCTATTCGCCTCTTTACCTTACGAAACGTGGCACGAAGGCTCAACTAGCAAGTTAGACTTTTAAGAGCACTAAATAGAGTACAACGGTCCACATCGATGCTTTGGAGTTGCGCAACTCTCTCCATAGAGGAGCTTTTCACGTTTTTGAGCAATTTGAGACATAACTTGGTCTATTCGCGTCTTTACCTTACGAAACATGGCACGACGGCTGAACAAGCAAGTTAGACTTTTAAGAGCACTAAATAGAGTACAACGGTCCACATGGATGCTTTGGAATTGCTCAACTCTCTCCATAGAGGAGCGTTTCACGTTTTTAAGCAATTTGAGACATAACTTGGTCTATTCGCCTCTTTACCTTACGAAACGTGGCACGGAGGCTCAACTAGCAAGTTAGACTTTTAAGAGCACTAAATAGAGTACAACGGTCCACATCGATGCTTTGGAATTGCTCAACTCCCTCCATAGAGGAGCTGTTCACGTTTTCGTGCAATTTGAGACATAACTTGATCTATTCGCCTCTTTACCTTACGAAACGTGGAACGAAGGCTCAACTGGCAAGTTAGACTTTTAAAAGCACTAAATAGAGTACAACGGTCCACATGGATGCTTTGGAATTGCTCAACTCTCTCCATAGAGGAGCGTTTCACGTTTTTAAGCAATTTGAGACATAACTTGGTCTATTCGCGTCTTTACCTTACGAAACGTGGAACGAAGGCTCAACTGGCAAGTTAGACTTTTAAGAGCACTAAATAGAGTACAACGGTCCACATCGATGCTTTGGAATTGCTCAACTCTCTCCATAGAGGAGCTTTTCACGTTTTTGAGCAATTTGAGACATAACTTGGTCTATTCGCGTCTTTACCTTGCGAAACGTGGCACGAAGGCTCAACTAGCAAGTTAGACTTTTCAGAGCACTAAATAGAGTACAACGGTCTACATCGATGCTTTGGAATTGCTCAACTCTCTCCATAGAGGAGCTGCTCACAATTTTGACCAATTTGGGACATAACTTGGTCTATTCGCGTCTTATCCTTACGAAACGTGGCACGAAGGCTCAACTAGCGAGTTAGACTTTTAATAGCACTAAATAGAGAACAACGGTCCACATTGATGCTTTGGAATTGCTCAACTCTCACCATAGAGGAGCTTTTCACGTTTTTGAGCAATTTGAGACACAACTTGGTCTATTCGCGTCTTTACCTTACGAAACGTGGCACAAAGGATCAACTAGCAAGTTAGACTTTTAAGAGCACTAAATAGAGTACAACGGTCCACATCGATGCTTTGGAATTGCTCAACTCTCTCCATAGAGGAGCTTTTCACGTTGTTGTGCAATTTGAGATATAACTTGGTCTATTCGCCTCTTTACCTTACGAAACGTGGCACGAAGGCTCAACTAGCAAGTTAGACTTTTAAGAGCACTAAATAGAGTACAACGGTCCACATCGATGCTTTGGAATTGCTCAACTCTCTCCATAGAGGAGCTTTTCACGTTTTCGTGCAATTTGAGACATAACTTGATCTATTCGCCTCTTTACCTTACGAAACGTGGCACGAAGGCTCAACTAGCAAGTTAGACTTTTAAGAGCACTAAATAGAGTACAACGGTCCACATCGATGCTTTGGAGTTGCGCAACTCTCTCCATAGAGGAGCTTTTCACGTTTTTGAGCAATTTGAGACATAACTTGGTCTATTCGCGTCTTTACCTTACGAAACATGGCACGACGGCTGAACAAGCAAGTTAGACTTTTAAGAGCACTAAATAGAGTACAACGGTCCACATGGATGCTTTGGAATTGCTCAACTCTCTCCATAGAGGAGCGTTTCACGTTTTTAAGCAATTTGAGACATAACTTGGTCTATTCGCCTCTTTACCTTACGAAACGTGGCACGAAGGCTCAACTAGCAAGTTGGACTTTTAAGAGCACTAAATAGAGTACAACGGTCCACATCGATGCTTTGGAATTGCTCAACTCTCTTCATAGAGGAGCTGTTCACGTTTTCGTGCAATTTGAGACATAACTTGATCTATTCGCCTCTTTACCTTACGAAACGTGGAACGAAGGCTCAACTGGCAAGTTAGACTTTTAAGAGCACTAAATAGAGTACAACGGTCCACATGGATGCTTTGGAATTGCTCAACTCTCTCCATAGAGGAGCGTTTCACGTTTTTAAGCAATTTGAGACATAACTTGGTCTATTCGCGTCTTTACCTTACGAAACGTGGAACGAAGGCTCAACTGGCAAGTTAGACTTTTAAGAGCACTAAATAGAGTACAACGGTCCACATCGATGCTTTGGAATTGCTCAACTCTCTCCATAGAGGAGCTTTTCACGTTTTTGAGCAATTTGAGACATAACTTGATCTATTCGCCTCTTTACCTTATGAAACGTGGAACGAAGGCTCAACTAGGCAAGTTAGACTTTTAAGAGCACTAAATGGAGTACAACGGTCCACATCGATGCTTTGGAATTGCTCAACTCTCTCCATAGAGGAGCTGCTCACAATTTTGACCAATTTGGGACATAACTTGGTCTATTCGTGTCTTTTACCTTACGAAACGTGGCACGAAGGCTCAACTAGCGAGTTAGACTTTTAATAGCACTAAATAGAGTAACAACGGTCCACATTGATGCTTTGGAATTGCTCAACTCTCATCCATAGAGGAGCTTTTCACGTTTTTGAGCAATTTGAGACATAACTTGGTCTATTCGCGTCTTTACCTTACGAAACGTGGCACGAAGGATCAACTAGCAAGTTAGACTTTTAAGAGCACTAAATAGAGTACAACGGTCCACATCGATGCTTTGGAATTGCTCAACTCTCTCCATGGAGGAGCTTTTCACGTTTTTGAGCAATTTGAGACATAACTTGGTCTATTCGCGTCTTTACCTTACGAAACGTGGCACGAAGGATCAACTAGCAAGTTAGACTTTTAAGAGCACTAAATAGAGTACAACGGTCCACATCGATGCTTTGGAATTGCTCAACTCTCTCCATAGAGGAGCTTTTCACGTTTTGTGCAATTTGAGATATAACTTGGTCTATTCGCCTCTTTACCTTACGAAACGTGGCACGAAGGCTCAACTAGCAAGTTAGACTTTTAAGAGCACTAAATAGAGTACAACGGTCCACATCGATGCTTTGGAATTGCTCAACTCTCTCCATAGAGGAGCTTTTCACGTTTTCGTGCAATTTGAGACATAACTTGATCTATTCGCCTCTTTACCTTACGAAACGTGGCACGAAGGCTCAACTAGCAAGTTAGACTTTTAAGAGCACTAAATAGAGTACAACGGTCCACATCGATGCTTTGGAGTTGCGCAACTCTCTCCATAGAGGAGCTTTTCACGTTTTTGAGCAATTTGAGACATAACTTGGTCTATTCGCGTCTTTACCTTACGAAACATGGCACGACGGCTGAACAAGCAAGTTAGACTTTTAAGAGCACTAAATAGAGTACAACGGTCCACATGGATGCTTTGGAATTGCTCAACTCTCTCCATAGAGGAGCGTTTCACGTTTTTAAGCAATTTGAGACATGACTTGGTCTATTCGCCTCTTTACCTTACGAAACGTGGCACGAAGGCTCAACTAGCAAGTTGGACTTTTAAGAGCACTAAATAGAGTACAACGGTCCACATCGATGCTTTGGAATTGCTCAACTCTCTTCATAGAGGAGCTGTTCACGTTTTCGTGCAATTTGAGACATAACTTGATCTATTCGCCTCTTTACCTTACGAAACGTGGAACGAAGGCTCAACTGGCAAGTTAGACTTTTAAAAGCACTAAATAGAGTACAACGGTCCACATGGATGCTTTGGAATTGCTCAACTCTCTCCATAGAGGAGCGTTTCACGTTTTTAAGCAATTTGAGACATAACTTGGTCTATTCGCGTCTTTACCTTACGAAACGTGGAACGAAGGCTCAACTGGCAAGTTAGACTTTTAAGAGCACTAAATAGAGTACAACGGTCCACATCGATGCTTTGGAATTGCTCAACTCTCTCCATAGAGGAGCTTTTCACGTTTTTGAGCAATTTGAGACATAACTTGATCTATTCGCCTCTTTACCTTATGAAACGTGGAACGAAGGCTCAACTGGCAAGTTAGACTTTTAAGAGCACTAAATGGAGTACAACGGTCCACATCGATGCTTTGGAATTGCTCAACTCTCTCCATAGAGGAGCTGCTCACAATTTTGACCAATTTGAGGACATAACTTGGTCTATTCGTGTCTTTTCCTTACGAAACGTGGCACGAAGGCTCAACTAGCGAGTTAGACTTTTAATAGCACTAAATAGAGTAACAACGGTCCACATTGATGCTTTGGAATTGCTCAACTCTCTACCATAGAGGAGCTTTTCACGTTTTTGAGCAATTTGAGACACTAACTTGGTCTATTCGCGTCTTTACCTTACGAAACGTGGCACGAAGGATCAACTAGCAAGTTAGACTTTTAAGAGCACTAAATAGAGTACAACGGTCCACATCGATGCTTTGGAATTGCTCAACTCTCTCCATAGAGGAGCTTTTCACGTTTTTGAGCAATTTGAGACATAACTTGGTCTATTCGCGTCTTTACCTTACGAAACGTGGCACGAAGGATCAACTAGCAAGTTAGACTTTTAAGAGCACTAAATAGAGTACAACGGTCCACATCGATGCTTTGGAATTGCTCAACTCTCTCCATAGAGGAGCTTTTCACGTTTTTGTGCAATTTGAGATATAACTTGGTCTATTCGCCTCTTTACCTTACGAAACGTGGCACGAAGGCTCAACTAGCAAGTTAGACTTTTAAGAGCACTAAATAGAGTACAACGGTCCACATCGATGCTTTGGAATTGCTCAACTCTCTCCATAGAGGAGCTTTTCACGTTTTCGTGCAATTTGAGACATAACTTGATCTATTCGCCTCTTTACCTTACGAAACGTGGCACGAAGGCTCAACTAGCAAGTTAGACTTTTAAGAGCACTAAATAGAGTACAACGGTCCACATCGATGCTTTGGAGTTGCGCAACTCTCTCCATAGAGGAGCTTTTCACGTTTTTGAGCAATTTGAGACATAACTTGGTCTATTCGCGTCTTTACCTTACGAAACATGGCACGACGGCTCAACAAGCAAGTTAGACTTTTAAGAGCACTAAATAGAGTACAACGGTCCACATGGATGCTTTGGAATTGCTCAACTCTCTCCATAGAGGAGCGTTTCACGTTTTGAAGCAATTTGAGACATGACTTGGTCTATTCGCCTCTTTACCTTACGAAACGTGGCACGAAGGCTCAACTAGCAAGTTAGACTTTTAAGAGCACTAAATAGAGTACAACGGTCCACATCGATGCTTTGGAATTGCTCAACTCTCTCCATAGAGGAGCTGTTCACGTTTTCGTAGCAATTTGAGACATAACTTGGTCTATTCGCCTCTTTACCTTACGAAACGTGGCACGAAGGCTCAACAAGCAAGTTAGACTTTTAAGAGCACTAAATAGAGTACAACGGTCCACATGGATGCTTTGGAATTGCTCAACTCTCTCCATAGAGGAGCGTTTCACGTTTTTAAGCAATTTGAGACATAACTTGGTCTATTCGCGTCTTTACCTTACGAAACGTGGAACGAAGGCTCAACTGGCAAGTTAGACTTTTAAGAGCACTAAATAGAGTACAACGGTCCACATCGATGCTTTGGAATTGCTCAACTCTCTCCATAGAGGAGCTTTTCACGTTTTTGAGCAATTTGAGACATAACTTGATCTATTCGCCTCTTTACCTTATGAAACGTGGAACGAAGGCTCAACTGGCAAGTTAGACTTTTAAGAGCACTAAATGGAGTACAACGGTCCACATCGATGCTTTGGAATTGCTCAACTCTCTCCATAGAGGAGCTGCTCACAATTTTGACCAATTTGGGACATAACTTTGTCTATTCGTGTCTTTTCCTTACGAAACGTGGCACGAAGGCTCAACTAGCGAGTTAGACTTTTAATAGCACTAAATAGAGAACAACGGTCCACATTGATGCTTTGGAATTGCTCAACTCTCACCATAGAGGAGCTTTTCACGTTTTTGAGCAATTTGAGACACAACTTGGTCTATTCGCGTCTTTACCTTACGAAACGTGGCACAAAGGATCAACTAGCAAGTTAGACTTTTAAGAGCACTAAATAGAGTACAACGGTCCACATCGATGCTTTGGAATTGCTCAACTCTCTCCATAGAGGAGCTTTTCACGTTTTTGTGCAATTTGAGATATAACTTGGTCTATTCGCCTGTTTACCTTACGAAACGTGGCACGAAGGCTCAACTAGCAAGTTAGACTTTTAAGAGCACTAAATAGAGTACAACGGTCCACATCGATGCTTTGGAATTGCTCAACTCTCTCCATAGAGGAGCTTTTCACGTTTTCGTGCAATTTGAGACATAACTTGATCTATTCGCCTCTTTACCTTACGAAACGTGGCACGAAGGCTCAACTAGCAAGTTAGACTTTTAAGAGCACTAAATAGAGTACAACGGTCCACATCGATGCTTTGGAGTTGCGCAACTCTCTCCATGGAGGAGCTTTTCACGTTTTTTAGCAATTTGAGACATAACTTGGTCTATTCGCGCCTTTACCTTACGAAACATGGCACGACTGCTCAACAAGCAAGTTAGACTTTTAAGAGCACTGAATAGAGTACAACGGTCCACATGGATGCTTTGGAATTGCTCAACTCTCTCCATAGAGGAGCGTTTCACGTTTTTAAGCAATTTGAGACATAACTTGGTCTATTCGCATCTTTAGCCTTACGAAACGTGGCACGAAGGCTCAACTAGCAAGTTAGACTTTTAAGAGCACTAAATAGAGTACAACGGTCCACATCGATGCTTTGGAAGTTGCTCAACTCTCTCCATAGAGGAGCTTTTCACGTTTTTGAGCAATTTGAGACATAACTTGGTCTATTCGCGTCTTTACCTTACGAAACACGTGGCACGAAGGCTCAACTAGCAAGTTAGACTTTTAAGAGCACTAAATAGAGTACAACGGTCCACATGGATGCTTTGGAATTGCTCAACTCTCTCCATAGAGGAGCGTTTCACGTTTTTAAGCAATTTGAGACATAACTTGGTCTATTCGCCTCTTTACCTTACGAAACGTGGCACGAAGGCTCAACTAGCAAGTTAGACTTTTAAGAGCACTAAATAGAGTACAACGGTCCACATCGATGCTTTGGAATTGCTCAACTCTCTTCATAGAGGAGCTGTTCACGTTTTCGTGCAATTTGAGACATAACTTGATCTATTCGCCTCTTTACCTTACGAAACGTGGCACGAAGGCTCAACTAGCAAGTTAGACTTTTAAGAGCACTAAATAGAGTACAACGGTCCACATTGATGCTTTGGAATTGCTCAACTCTCTCCATAGAGGAGCGTTTCACTTTTTTATGCAATTTGAGACATAACTTGGTCTATTTGCATCTTTACCTTACGAAACGTGGCACGAAGGCTCAACTAGCAAGTTAGACTTTTAAGAGCACTAAATAGAGTACAACGGTCCACATCGATGCTTTGGAGTTGCGCAACTCTCTCCATGGAGGAGCTTTTCACGTTTTTTAGCAATTTGAGACATAACTTGGTCTATTCGCGCCTTTACCTTACGAAACATGGCACGACTGCTCAACAAGCAAGTTAGACTTTTAAGAGCACTGAATAGAGTACAACGGTCCACATGGATGCTTTGGAATTGCTCAACTCTCTCCATAGAGGAGCGTTTCACGTTTTTAAGCAATTTGAGACATAACTTGGTCTATTCGCATCTTTAGCTTACGAGACGTGGAACGAAGGCTCAACTGGCAAGTTAGACTTTTAAGAGCACTAAATGGAGTACAACGGTCCACATCGATGCTTTGGAGTTGCGCAACTCTCTCCATAGAGGAGCTTTTCACGTTTTTGAGCAATTTGAGACATAACTTGGTCTATTCGCGTCTTTACCTTACGAAACACGGCACGACGGCTGAACAAGCAAGTTAGACTTTTAAGAGCACTAAATGGAGTACAACGGTCCACATGGATGCTTTGGAATTGCTCAACTCTCTGCATAGAGGAGCGTTTCACGTTTTTAAGCAATTTGAGACATAACTTGGTCTATTCGCCTCTTTACCTTACGAAACGTGGCACGAAGGCTCAACTAGCAAGTTGGACTTTTAAGAGCACTAAATAGAGTACAACGGTCCACATCGATGCTTTGGAATTGCTCAACTCTCTTCATAGAGGAGCTGTTCACGTTTTCGTGCAATTTGAGACATAACTTGATCTATTCGCCTCTTTACCTTACGAAACGTGGCACGAAGGCTCAACTAGCAAGTTAGACTTTTAAGAGCACTAAATAGAGTACAACGGTCCACATTGATGCTTTGGAATTGCTCAACTCTCTCCATAGAGGAGCGTTTCACTTTTTTATGCAATTTGAGACATAACTTGGTCTATTTGCATCTTTACCTTACGAAACGTGGCACGAAGGCTCAACTAGCAAGTTAGACTTTTAAAAACACTAAATAGAGTACAACGGTCCACATTGATGCTTTGGAATTGCTCAACTCTCTCCATAGAGGAGCGTTTCACTTTTTTATGCAATTTGAGACATAACTTGGTCTATTTGCATCTTTACCTTACGAAACGTGGCACGAAGGCTCAACTAGCAAGTTAGACTTTTAAGAGCACTAAATAGAGTACAACGGTCCACATCGACGCTTTGGAATTGCTCAACTCTCTCCATAGAGGAGCTTCTCACGTTTTTGAGCAATTTGAGACATAACTTGGTCTATTCGCGTCTTTTCCTTACGAAACGTGGCACGAAGGCTCAACTAGCAAGTTAGACTTTTAAGAGCACTAAATAGAGTACAACGGTCCACATTGATGCTTTGGAATTGCTCAACTCTCTCCATAGAGGAGCGTTTCACATTTTTAAGCAATTTGAGACATAACTTGGTCTATTCGCGTCTTTACCTTGCGAAACGTGGCACGAAGGCTCAACTAGCAAGTTAGACTTTTCAGAGCACTAAATAGAGTACAACGGTCTGCATCGATGCTTTGGAGTTGCGCAACTCTCTCCATAGAGGAGCTTTTCACGTTTTTGAGCAATTTGAGACATAACTTGGTCTATTCGCTTCTTTACCTTACGAAACATGGCACGACGGCTCAACAAGCAAGTTAGAATTTTAAGAGCACTAAATAGAGTACAACGGTCCACATTGATGCTTTGGAATTGCTCAACTCTCTCCATAGAGGAGCGTTTCACATTTTTAAGCAATTTGAGACATAACTTGGTCTATTCGCGTCTTTACCTTGCGAAACGTGGCACGAAGGCTCAACTAGCAAGTTAGACTTTTCAGAGCACTAAATAGAGTACAACGGTCTGCATCGATGCTTTGGAATTGCTCAACTCTCTCCATAGAGGAGCTTCTCACGTTTTTGAGCAATTTGAGACATAACTTGGTCTATTCGCTTCTTTTCCTTACGAAACGTGGCACGAAGACTCAACTAGCAAGTTTGACTTTTAAGAGCACTAAATAGAGTACAACGGTCCACATCGATGCTTTGGAGTTGCGCAACTCTCTCCATAGAGGAGCTTTTCACGTTTTTGAGCAATTTGAGACATAACTTGGTCTATTCGCGTCTTTACCTTACGAAACGTGGAACGAAGGCTCAACAAGCAAGTTAGACTTTTAAGAGCACTAAATAGAGTACAACGGTCGACACGGATGCTTTGGAATTGCTCAACTCTCTCCATAGAGGAGCGTTTCACGTTTTTAAGCAATTTGAGACATAACTTGGTCTATTCGCGTCTTTACCTTACGAAACGTGGAACGAAGGCTTAACTGCCAAGTTAGACTTTTAAGAGCACTAAATAGAGTACAACGGTCCACATCGATGCTTTGGAATTGCTCAACTCTCTCCATAGAGGAGCTGTTCACGTTTTCATGCAATTTGAGACATAACTTGATCTATTCGCCTATTTACGTTACGAAACGTGGCACGAAGGTTCAACTCGCAAGTTAGACTTTTCAGAGCACTAAATAGAGTACAATGGTCCACATCAATGCTTTGGAGTTGCGCAACTCTCTCCATAGGGGAGCTTTTTACGTTTTTGAGCAATTTGAGACGTAATTTGGTCTATTCGCGTCTTTACCTTGCGAAACGTGGCACGAAGGCTCAACGAGCAAGTTAGACTTTTCAGAGCACTAAATCGAGTACAACGGTCTACATCGATGCTTTGGAAAATCTCAACTCTCTCCATAGAGGAGCTGCTCACAATTTTTGACCAATTTGAGACATAACTTGGTCTATTCGCGTCTTTTCCTTACGAAACGTGGCACGAAGGCTCAACTAGCGAGTTAAACTTTTAATAGCACTAAATAGAGAACAACGGTCCACATCGACGCTTTGGAATTGCTCAACTCTCTCCATAGAGGAGCTTCTCACGTTTTTGAGCAATTTGAGACATAACTTGGTCTATTCGCGTCTTTTCCTTACGAAACGTGGCACGAAGGCTCAACTAGCAAGTTAGACTTTTAAGAGCACTAAATAGAGTACAACGGTCCACATCGATGCTTTGGAGTTGCGCAACTCTCTCCATAGAAGAGCTTTTCACGTTTTTGAGCAATTTGAGACATAACTTGGTCTATTCGCTTCTTTACCTTACGAAACATGGCACGACGGCTCAACAAGCAAGTTAGAATTTTAGGAGCACTAAATAGAGTACAACGGTCCACATTGTTGCTTTGGAATTGCTCAACTCTCTCCATAGAGGAGCGTTTCACATTTTTAAGCAATTTGAGACATAACTTGGTCTATTCGCATCTTTAGCTTACGAGACGTGGAACGAAGGCTCAACTGGCAAGTTAGACTTTTAAGAGCACTAAATGGAGTACAACGGTCCACATCGATGCTGTGGAGTTGCGCAACTCTCTCCATAGAGGAGCTTTTCACGTTTTTGAGCAATTTGAGACATAACTTGGTCTATTCGCGTCTTTACCTTACGAAACACGGCACGACGGCTGAACAAGCAAGTTAGACTTTTAAGAGCACTAAATGGAGTACAACGGTCCAGATGGATGCTTTGGAATTGCTCAACTCTCTGCATAGAGGAGCGTTTCACGTTTTTAAGCAATTTGAGACATAACTTGGTCTATTCGCCTCTTTACCTTACGAAACGTGGCACGAAGGCTCAACTAGCAAGTTGGACTTTTAAGAGCACTAAATAGAGTACAACGGTCCACATCGATGCTTTGGAATTGCTCAACTCTCTTCATAGAGGAGCTGTTCACGTTTTCGTGCAATTTGAGACATAACTTGATCTATTCGCCTCTTTACCTTACGAAACGTGGCACGAAGGCTCAACTAGCAAGTTAGACTTTTAAGAGCACTAAATAGAGTACAACGGTCCACATTGATGCTTTGGAATTGCTCAACTCTCTACATAGAGGAGCGTTTCACGTTTTAAACAATTTGAGACATAACTTGGTCTATTCGCATCTTTAGCTTACGAGACGTGGAACGAAGCACAACTGGCAAGTTAGACTTTTAAGAGCACTAAATGGAGTACAACGGTCCACATCGATGCTTTGGAGTTGCGCAACTCTCTCCATACAGGAGCTTTTCACGTTTTTGAGCAATTTGAGACATAACTTGGTCTATTCGCGTCTTTACCTTACGAAACACGGCACGACGGCTGAACAAGCAAGTTAGACTTTTAAGAGCACTAAATGGAGTACAACGGTCCACATGGATGCTTTGGAATTGCTCAACTCTCTGCATAGAGGAGCGTTTCACGTTTTTAAGCAATTTGAGACATAACTTGGTCTATTCGCCTCTTTACCTTACGAAACGTGGCACGAAGGCTCAACTAGCAAGTTGGACTTTTAAGAGCACTAAATAGAGTACAACGGTCCACATCGATGCTTTGGAATTGCTCAACTCTCTTCATAGAGGAGCTGTTCACGTTTTCGTGCAATTTGAGACATAACTTGATCTATTCGCCTCTTTACCTTACGAAACGTGGCACGAAGGCTCAACTAGCAAGTTAGACTTTTAAGAGCACTAAATAGAGTACAACGGTCCACATTGATGCTTTGGAATTGCTCAACTCTCTCCATAGAGGAGCGTTTCACTTTTTTATGCAATTTGAGACATAACTTGGTCTATTTGCATCTTTACCTTACGAAACGTGGCACGAAGGCTCAACTAGCAAGTTAGACTTTTAAGAGCACTAAATAGAGTACAACGGTCCACATCGACGCTTTGGAATTGCTCAACTCTCTCCATAGAGGAGCTTCTCACGTTTTTGAGCAATTTAAGACATAACTTGGTCTATTCGCGTCTTTTCCTTACGAAACGTGGCACAAAGGCTCAACTAGCAAGTTAGACTTTTAAGAGCACTAAATAGAGTACAACGGTCCACATCGATGCTTTGGAGTTGCGCAACTCTCTCCATAGAGGAGCTTTTCACGTTTTTGAGCAATTTGAGACATAACTTGGTCTATTCGCTTCTTTACCTTACGAAACATGGCACGACGGCTAAACAAGCAAGTTAGAATTTTAAGAGCACTAAATAGAGTACAACGGTCCACATTGATGCTTTGGAATTGCTCAACTCTCTCCATAGAGGAGCGTTTCACATTTTTAAGCAATTTGAGACATAACTTGCTCTATTCGCGTCTTTACCTTGCGAAACGTGGCACGAAGGCTCAACTAGCAAGTTAGACTTTTCAGAGCACTAAATAGAGTACAACGGTCTGCATCGATGCTTTGGAATTGCTCAACTCTCTCCATAGAGGAGCTTCTCACGTTTTTGAGCAATTTGAGACATAACTTGGTCTATTCGCTTCTTTTCCTTACGAAACGTGGCACGAAGGCTCAACTTGCAAGTTAGACTTTTAAGAGCACTAAATAGAGTACAACGGTCCACATCGATGCTTTGGAGTTGCGCAACTCTCTCCATAGAGGAGCTTTTCACGTTTTTGAGCAATTTGAGACATAACTTGGTCTATTCGCGTCTTTACCTTACGAAACGTGGAACGAAGGCTCAACAAGCAAGTTAGACTTTTAAGAGCACTAAATAGAGTACAACGGTTGACACGGATGCTTTGGAATTGCTCAACTCTCTCCATAGAGGAGCGTTTCACGTTTTTAAGCAATTTGAGACATAACTTGGTCTATTCGCGTCTTTACCTTACGAAACGTGGAACGAAGGCTCAACTGCCAAGTTAGAATTTTAAGAGCACTAAATGGAGTACAACGGTCCACATCGATGCTTTGGAGTTGCGCAACTCTCTCCATAGAGGAGCTTTTCACGTTTTTGAGCAATTTGAGACATAACTTGGTCTATTCGCGTCTTTACCTTACGAAACACGGCACGACGGCTGAACAAGCAAGTTAGACTTTTAAGAGCACTAAATGGAGTACAACGGTCCACATGGATGCTTTGGAATTGCTCAACTCTCTGCATAGAGGAGCGTTTCACGTTTTTAAGCAATTTGAGACATAACTTGGTCTATTCGCCTCTTTACCTTACGAAACGTGGCACGAAGGCTCAACTAGCAAGTTGGACTTTTAAGAGCACTAAATAGAGTACAACGGTCCACATCGATGCTTTGGAATTGCTCAACTCTCTTCATAGAGGAGCTGTTCACGTTTTCGTGCAATTTGAGACATAACTTGATCTATTCGCCTCTTTACCTTACGAAACGTGGCACGAAGGCTCAACTAGCAAGTTAGACTTTTAAGAGCACTAAATAGAGTACAACGGTCCACATTGATGCTTTGGAATTGCTCAACTCTCTCCATAGAGGAGCGTTTCACTTTTTTATGCAATTTGAGACATAACTTGGTCTATTTGCATCTTTACCTTACGAAACGTGGCACGAAGGCTCAACTAGCAAGTTAGACTTTTAAGAGCACTAAATAGAGTACAACGGTCCACATCGACGCTTTGGAATTGCTCAACTCTCTCCATAGAGGAGCTTCTCACGTTTTTGAGCAATTTGAGACATAACTTGGTCTATTCGCGTCTTTTCCTTACGAAACGTGGCACGAAGGCTCAACTAGCAAGTTACACTTTTAAGAGCACTAAATAGAGTACAACGGTCCACATCGATGCTTTGGAGTTGCGCAACTCTCTCCATAGAGGAGCTTTTCACGTTTTTGAGCAATTTGAGACATAACTTGGTCTATTCGCTTCTTTACCTTACGAAACATGGCACGACGGCTAAACAAGCAAGTTAGAATTTTAAGAGCACTAAATAGAGTACAACGGTCCACATTGATGCTTTGGAATTGCTCAACTCTCTCCATAGAGGAGCGTTTCACATTTTTAAGCAATTTGAGACATAACTTGGTCTATTCGCGTCTTTACCTTGCGAAACGTGGCACGAAGGCTCAACTAGCAAGTTAGACTTTTCAGAGCACTAAATAGAGTACAACGGTCTGCATCGATGCTTTGGAATTGCTCAACTCTCTCCATAGAGGAGCTTCTCATGTTTTTGAGCAATTTGAGACATAACTTGGTCTATTCGCTTCTTTTCCTTACGAAACGTGGCACGAAGGCTCAACTTGCAAGTTAGACTTTTAAGAGCACTAAATAGAGTACAACGGTCCACATCGATGCTTTGGAGTTGCGCAACTCTCTCCATAGAGGAGCTTTTCACGTTTTTGAGCAATTTGAGACATAACTTGGTCTATTCGCGTCTTTACCTTACGAAACGTGGAACGAAGGCTCAACAAGCAAGTTAGACTTTTAAGAGCACTAAATAGAGTACAACGGTCGACACGGATGCTTTGGAATTGCTCAACTCTCTCCATAGAGGAGCGTTTCACGTTTTTAAGCAATTTGAGACATAACTTGGTCTATTCGCGTCTTTACCTTGCGAAACGTGGCACGAAGGCTCAACTAGCAAGTTAGACTTTTCAGAGCACTAAATAGAGTACAACGGTCTGCATCGATGCTTTGGAATTGCTCAACTCTCTCCATAGAGGAGCTTCTCACGTTTTTGAGCAATTTGAGACATAACTTGGTCTATTCGCTTCTTTTCCTTACGAAACGTGGCACGAAGGCTCAACTAGCAAGTTAGACTTTTAAGAGCACTAAATAGAGTACAACGGTCCACATCGATGCTTTGGAATTGCTCAACTCTCTTCATAGAGGAGCTGTTCACGTTTTCGTGCAATTTGAGACATAACTTGATCTATTCGCTTCTTTACCTTACGAAACATGGCACGACGGCTAAACAAGCAAGTTAGAATTTTAAGAGCACTAAATAGAGTACAACGGTCCACATTGATGCTTTGGAATTGCTCAACTCTCTCCATAGAGGAGCGTTTCACATTTTTAAGCAATTTGAGACATAACTTGCTCTATTCGCGTCTTTACCTTGCGAAACGTGGCACGAAGGCTCAACTAGCAAGTTAGACTTTTCAGAGCACTAAATAGAGTACAACGGTCTGCATCGATGCTTTGGAATTGCTCAACTCTCTCCATAGAGGAGCTTCTCACGTTTTTGAGCAATTTGAGACATAACTTGGTCTATTCGCTTCTTTTCCTTACGAAACGTGGCACGAAGGCTCAACTTGCAAGTTAGACTTTTAAGAGCACTAAATAGAGTACAACGGTCCACATCGATGCTTTGGAGTTGCGCAACTCTCTCCATAGAGGAGCTTTTCACGTTTTTGAGCAATTTGAGACATAACTTGGTCTATTCGCGTCTTTACCTTACGAAACGTGGAACGAAGGCTCAACAAGCAAGTTAGACTTTTAAGAGCACTAAATAGAGTACAACGGTCGACACGGATGCTTTGGAATTGCTCAACTCTCTCCATAGAGGAGCGTTTCACGTTTTTAAGCAATTTGAGACATAACTTGGTCTATTCGCGTCTTTACCTTGCGAAAAGTGGCACGAAGGCTCAACTAGCAAGTTAGACTTTTCAGAGCACTAAATAGAGTACAACGGTCTGCATCGATGCTTTGGAATTGCTCAACTCTCTCCATAGAGGAGCTTCTCACGTTTTTGAGCAATTTGAGACATAACTTGGTCTATTCGCGTCTTTTCCTTACGAAACGTGGCACAAAGGCTCAACTAGCAAGTTAGACTTTTAAGAGCACTAAATAGAGTACAACGGTCCACATCGATGCTTTGGAGTTGCGCAACTCTCTCCATACAGGAGCTTTTCACGTTTTTGAGCAATTTGAGACATAACTTGGTCTATTCGCTTCTTTACCTTACGAAACATGGCACGACGGCTAAACAAGCAAGTTAGAATTTTAAGAGCACTAAATAGAGTACAACGGTCCACATTGATGCTTTGGAATTGCTCAACTCTCTCCATAGAGGAGCGTTTCACATTTTTAAGCAATTTGAGACATAACTTGCTCTATTCGCGTCTTTACCTTGCGAAACGTGGCACGAAGGCTCAACTAGCAAGTTAGACTTTTCAGAGCACTAAATAGAGTACAACGGTCTGCATCGATGCTTTGGAATTGCTCAACTCTCTCCATAGAGGAGCTTCTCACGTTTTTGAGCAATTTGAGACATAACTTGGTCTATTCGCTTCTTTTCCTTACGAAACGTGGCACGAAGGCTCAACTTGCAAGTTAGACTTTTAAGAGCACTAAATAGAGTACAACGGTCCACATCGATGCTTTGGAGTTGCGCAACTCTCTCCATAGAGGAGCTTTTCACGTTTTTGAGCAATTTGAGACATAACTTGGTCTATTCGCGTCTTTACCTTACGAAACGTGGAACGAAGGCTCAACAAGCAAGTTAGACTTTTAAGAGCACTAAATAGAGTACAACGGTTGACACGGATGCTTTGGAATTGCTCAACTCTCTCCATAGAGGAGCGTTTCACGTTTTTAAGCAATTTGAGACATAACTTGGTCTATTCGCGTCTTTACCTTACGAAACGTGGAACGAAGGCTCAACTGCCAAGTTAGAATTTTAAGAGCACTAAATGGAGTACAACGGTCCACATCGATGCTTTGGAGTTGCGCAACTCTCTCCATAGAGGAGCTTTTCACGTTTTTGAGCAATTTGAGACATAACTTGGTCTATTCGCGTCTTTACCTTACGAAACACGGCACGACGGCTGAACAAGCAAGTTAGACTTTTAAGAGCACTAAATGGAGTACAACGGTCCACATGGATGCTTTGGAATTGCTCAACTCTCTGCATAGAGGAGCGTTTCACGTTTTTAAGCAATTTGAGACATAACTTGGTCTATTCGCCTCTTTACCTTACGAAACGTGGCACGAAGGCTCAACTAGCAAGTTGGACTTTTAAGAGCACTAAATAGAGTACAACGGTCCACATCGATGCTTTGGAATTGCTCAACTCTCTTCATAGAGGAGCTGTTCACGTTTTCGTGCAATTTGAGACATAACTTGATCTATTCGCCTCTTTACCTTACGAAACGTGGCACGAAGGCTCAACTAGCAAGTTAGACTTTTAAGAGCACTAAATAGAGTACAACGGTCCACATTGATGCTTTGGAATTGCTCAACTCTCTCCATAGAGGAGCGTTTCACTTTTTTATGCAATTTGAGACATAACTTGGTCTATTTGCATCTTTACCTTACGAAACGTGGCACGAAGGCTCAACTAGCAAGTTAGACTTTTAAGAGCACTAAATAGAGTACAACGGTCCACATCGACGCTTTGGAATTGCTCAACTCTCTCCATAGAGGAGCTTCTCACGTTTTTGAGCAATTTGAGACATAACTTGGTCTATTCGCGTCTTTTCCTTACGAAACGTGGCACGAAGGCTCAACTAGCAAGTTACACTTTTAAGAGCACTAAATAGAGTACAACGGTCCACATCGATGCTTTGGAGTTGCGCAACTCTCTCCATAGAGGAGCTTTTCACGTTTTTGAGCAATTTGAGACATAACTTGGTCTATTCGCTTCTTTACCTTACGAAACATGGCACGACGGCTAAACAAGCAAGTTAGAATTTTAAGAGCACTAAATAGAGTACAACGGTCCACATTGATGCTTTGGAATTGCTCAACTCTCTCCATAGAGGAGCGTTTCACATTTTTAAGCAATTTGAGACATAACTTGGTCTATTCGCGTCTTTACCTTGCGAAACGTGGCACGAAGGCTCAACTAGCAAGTTAGACTTTTCAGAGCACTAAATAGAGTACAACGGTCTGCATCGATGCTTTGGAATTGCTCAACTCTCTCCATAGAGGAGCTTCTCATGTTTTTGAGCAATTTGAGACATAACTTGGTCTATTCGCTTCTTTTCCTTACGAAACGTGGCACGAAGGCTCAACTTGCAAGTTAGACTTTTAAGAGCACTAAATAGAGTACAACGGTCCACATCGATGCTTTGGAGTTGCGCAACTCTCTCCATAGAGGAGCTTTTCACGTTTTTGAGCAATTTGAGACATAACTTGGTCTATTCGCGTCTTTACCTTACGAAACGTGGAACGAAGGCTCAACAAGCAAGTTAGACTTTTAAGAGCACTAAATAGAGTACAACGGTCGACACGGATGCTTTGGAATTGCTCAACTCTCTCCATAGAGGAGCTGTTCACGTTTTCATGCAATTTGAGACATAACTTGATCTATTCGCCTATTTACGTTTCGAAACGTGGCACGAAGGTTCAACTCGCAAGTTAGACTTTTCAGAGCACTAAATAGTGTACAACGGTCCACATCAATGCTTTGGAGTTGCGCAACTCTCTCCAAAGGGGAGCTTTTTACGTTTTTGAGCAATTTGACTTTTCAGAGCACTAAATCGAGTACAACGGTCTACATCGATGCTTTGGAAAAACGCAACTATCTCCATAGAAGAGCTGCTCACAATTTTGACCAATTTAAGACATAACTTGGTCTATTCGCGTCTTTTCCTTACGAAACGTGGCACGAAGGCTCAACTAGCGAGTTAAACTTTTAATAGCACTAAATAGAGAACAACGGTCCACATCGACGCTTTGGAATTGCTCAACTCTCTCCATAGAGGAGCTTCTCACGTTTTTGGGCAATTTGAGACATAACTTGGTCTATTCGCGTCTTTTCCTTACGAAACGTGGCACGAAGGCTCAACTAGCAAGTTAGACTTTTAAGAGCACTAAATAGAGTACAACGGTCCACATTGATGCTTTGGAGTTGCGCAACTCTCTCCATAGAGGAGCTTTTCACGTTTTTGAGCAATTTGAGACATAACTTGGTCTATTCGCTTCTTTACCTTACGAAACATGGCACGACGGCTCAACAAGCAAGTTAGAATTTTAAGAGCACTAAATAGAGTACAACGGTCCACATTGATGCTTTGGAGTTGCTCAACTCTCTCCATAGAGGAGCGTTTCACATTTTTACGCAATTTGAGACATAACTTGGTCTATTCGCGTCTTTACCTTGCGAAACGTGGCACGAAGGCTCAACTAGCAAGTTAGACTTTTCAGAGCACTAAATAGAGTACAACGGTCTGCATCGATGCTTTGGAATTGCTCAACTCTCTCCATAGAGGAGCTTCTCACGTTTTTGAGCAATTTGAGACATAACTTGGTCTATTCGCTTCTTTTCCTTACGAAACGTGGCACGAAGGCTCAACTAGCAAGTTAGACTTTTAAGAGCACTAAATAGAGTACAACGGTCCACATCGATGCTTTGGAATTGCTCAACTCTCTTCATAGAGGAGCTGTTCACGTTTTCATGCAATTTGAGACATAACTTGATCTATTCGCCTCTTTACCTTACGAAACGTGGCACGAAGGCTCAACTAGCAAGTTAGACTTTTAAGAGCACTAAATAGAGTACAACGGTCCACATTGATGCTTTGGAATTGCTCAACTCTCTCCATAGAGGAGCGTTTCACTTTTTTATGCAATTTGAAACATAACTTGGTCTATTTGCATCTTTACCTTACGAAACGTGGCACGAAGGCTCAACTAGCAAGTTAGACTTTTAAGAGCACTAAATAGAGTACAACGGTCCATATCGACGCTTTGGAATTGCTCAACTCTCTCCATAGAGGAGCTTCTCACGTTTTTGAGCAATTTGAGACATAACTTGGTCTATTCGCGTCTTTTCCTTACGAAACGTGGCACGAAGGCTCAACTAGCAAGTTAGACTTTTAAGAGCACTAAATAGAGTACAACGGTCCACATCGATGCTTTGGAGTTGCGCAACTCTCTCCATAGAGGAGCTTTTCACGTTTTTGAGCAATTTGAGACATAACTTGGTCTATTCGCTTCTTTACCTTACGAAACATGGCACGACGGCTAAACAAGCAAGTTAGAATTTTAAGAGCACTAAATAGAGTACAACGGTCCACATTGATGCTTTGGAATTGCTCAACTCTCTCCATAGAGGAGCGTTTCACATTTTTAAGCAATTTGAGACATAACTTGGTCTATTCGCGTCTTTACCTTGCGAAACGTGGCACGAAGGCTCAACTAGCAAGTTAGACTTCTCAGAGCACTAAATAGAGTACAACGGTCCACATCGATGCTTTGGAGTTGCGCAACTCTCTCCATAGAAGAGCTTTTCACGTTTTTGAGCAATTTGAGACATAACTTGGTCTATTCGCGTCTTTACCTTACGAAACGTGGAACGAAGGCTCAACAAGCAAGTTAGACTTTTATGAGCACTAAATAGAGTACAACGGTCGACACGGATGCTTTGGAATTGCTCAACTCTCTCCATAGAGGAGCGTTTCACGTTTTTAAGCAATTTGAGACATAACTTGGTCTATTCGCGTCTTTACCTTACGAAACGTGGAACGAAGGCTCAACTGCCAAGTTAGACTTTTCAGAGCACTAAATAGAGTACAACGGTCCACATCGATGCTTTGGAATTGCTCAACTCTCTCCATAGAGGAGCTGTTCACGTTTTCATGCAATTTGAGACATAACTTGATCTATTCGCCTATTTACGTTTCGAAACGTGGCACGAAGGTTCAACTCGCAAGTTAGACTTTTCAGAGCACTAAATAGAGTACAACGGTCCACATCAATGCTTTGGAGTTGCGCAACTCTCTCCATAGGGGAGCTTTTTACGTTTTTGAGCAATTTGAGACGTAACTTGGTCTATTCGCGTCTTTACCTTGCGAAACGTGGCACGAAGGCTCAACGAGCAAGTTAGACTTTTCAGAGCACTAGATCGAGTACAACGGTCTACATCGATGCTTTGGAAAAACTCAACTCTCTCCATAGAAGAGCTGCTCACAATTTTGACCAATTTAAGACATAACTTGGTCTATTCGCGTCCTTTCCTTACGAAACGTGGCACGAAGGCTCAACTAGCGAGTTAAACTTTTAATAGCACTAAATAGAGAACAACGGTCCACATCGACGCTTTGGAATTGCTCAACTCTCTCCATAGAGGAGCTTCTCACGTTTTTGGGCAATTTGAGACATAACTTGGTCTATTCGCGTCTTTTCCTTACGAAACGTGGCACGAAGGCTCAACTAGCAAGTTAGACTTTTAAGAGCACTAAATAGAGTACAACGGTCCACATCGATGCTTTGGAGTTGCGCAACTCTCTCCATAGAGGAGCTTTTCACGTTTTTGAGCAATTTGAGACATAACTTGGTCTATTCGCTTCTTTACCTTACGAAACATGGCACGACGGCTCAACAAGCAAGTTAGAATTTTAAGAGCACTAAATAGAGTACAACGGTCCACATTGATGCTTTGGAATTGCTCAACTCTCTCCATAGAGGAGCGTTTCACATTTTTAAGCAATTTGAGACATAACTTGGTCTATTCGCGTCTTTACCTTGCGAAACGTGGCACGAAGGCTCAACTAGCAAGTTAGACTTTTCAGAGCACTAAATAGAGTACAACGGTCTGCATCGATGCTTTGGAATTGCTCAACTCTCTCCATAGAGGAGCTTCTCACGTTTTTGAGCAATTTGAGACATAACTTGGTCTATTCGCTTCTTTTCCTTACGAAACGTGGCACGAAGGCTCAACTAGCAAGTTAGACTTTTAAGAGCACTAAATAGAGTACAACGGTCCACATCGATGCTTTGGAATTGCTCAACTCTCTTCATAGAGGAGCTGTTCACGTTTTCGTGCAATTTGAGACATAACTTGATCTATTCGCCTCTTTACCTTACGAAACGTGGCACGAAGGCTCAACTAGCAAGTTAGACTTTTAAGAGCACTAAATAGAGTACAACGGTCCACATTGATGCTTTGGAATTGCTCAACTCTCTCCATAGAGGAGCGTTTCACTTTTTTATGCAATTTGAGACATAACTTGGTCTATTTGCATCTTTACCTTACGAAACGTGGCACGAAGGCTCAACTAGCAAGTTAGACTTTTAAGAGCACTAAATAGAGTACAGCGGTCCACATCGACGCTTTGGAATTGCTCAACTCTCTCCATAGAGGAGCTTCTCACGTTTTTGAGCAATTTGAGACATAACTTGGTCTTTTCGCGTCTTTTCCTTACGAAACGTGGCACGAAGGCTCAACTAGCAAGTTAGACTTTTAAGAGCACTAAATAGAGTACAACGGTTCACATCGATGCTTTGGAGTTGCGCAACTCTCTCCATAGAGGAGCTTTTCACGTTTTTGAGCAATTTGAGACATAACTTGGTCTATTCGCTTCTTTACCTTACGAAACATGGCACGACGGCTCAACAAGCAAGTTAGAATTTTAAGAGCACTAAATAGAGTACAACGGTCCACATTGATGCTTTGGAATTGCTCAACTCTCTCCATAGAGGAGCGTTTCACATTTTTAAGCAATTTGAGACATAACTTGGTCTATTCGCGTCTTTACCTTGCGAAACGTGGCACGAAGGCTCAACTAGCAAGTTAGACTTTTCAGAGCACTAAATAGAGTACAACGGTCTGCATCGATGCTTTGGAATTGCTCAACTCTCTCCATAGAGGAGCTTCTCACGTTTTTGAGCAATTTGAGACATAACTTGGTCTATTCGCTTCTTTTCCTTGCGAAACGTGGCACGAAGGCTCAACGAGCAAGTTAGACTTTTCAGAGCACTAAATCGAGTACAACGGTCTACATCGATGCTTTGGAAAAACTCAACTCTCTCCATAACTTGGTCTATTCGCGTCTTTTCCTTACGAAACGTGGCACGAAGCCTCAACTAGCGAGTTAAACTTTTAATAGCACTAAATAGAGAACAACGGTCCAAATTGATGCTTTGGAATTGCTCAACTCTCTCCATAGAGGAGCTTTTCACGTTTTTGTGCAATTTGAGACATAACTTGGTCTACTCACCTCTTTACCTTATGAAACGTGGCACGAAGGATCAACTAGCAAGTTAGAATTTTAAAAGCACTAAATAGAGTACAACGGTCCACATTGATGCTTTGGAATTGCTCAACTCTCTCCATAGAGGAGCGTTTCACGTTTTTAAGCAATTTGAGACATAACTTGGTCTATTCGCGTCTTTACCTTACGAAACGTGGAACGAAGGCTCAACTGGCAAGTTAGACTTTTAAGAGCACTAAATAGAGTACAACGGTCTACATCGATGCTTTGGAATTGCTCAACTCTCTCCATAGAGGAGCTTCTCACGTTTTTGAGCAATTTGAGACATAACTTAGTCTATTCACGTCTTTTCCTTACGAAACGTGGCACGAAGGCTCAACTAGCAAGTTAGACTTTTAAGAGCACTAAATAGAGTACAACGGTCCACATCGATGCTTTGGAGTTGCGCAACTCTCTCCATGGAGGAGCTTTTCACGTTTTTGAGCAATTTGAGGCATAACTTGGTCTATTCGCGTCTTTACCTTACGAAACATGGCACGACGGCTCAACAGGCAAGTTACACTTTTAAGAGCACTAAATAGAGTACAACGGTCGACACGGATGGTTTGGAATTGCTCAACTCTCTCCATAGAGGAGCGTTTCACGTTTTTAAGCAATTTGAGACATAACTTGGTCTATTCGCGTCTTTATCTTGCGAAACGTGGAAGGAAGGCTCAACTGGCAAGTTAGACTTTTAAGAGCACTAAATAGAGTACAACGGTCCACATCGATGCTTTGGAATTGCTCAACTCTCTCCATAGAGGAGCTGTTCACGTTTTCGTGCAATTTGAGACATAACTTGATCTATTCGCCTCTTTACGTTACGAAACGTGGCACGAAGGCTCAACTAGCAAGTTAGACTTTTCAGAGCACTAAATAGAGTACAACGGTCGACATGGATGCTTTGGAATTGCTCAACTCTCTCCGTAGAGGAGCGTTCCACGTTTTTGAGCAATTTGAGACATAACTTGGTCTATTCGCGACTTTACCTTACGAAACATGGCACGACAGCTCAGCAAGCAAGTTAGACTTTTAAGAGCACTAAATAGAGTACAAAGGTCCACATGGAGTCTTTGGAATTGCTCAACTCTCTCCATAGAGGAGCGTTTCACGTTGTTAAGCAATTTGAGACATAACTTGGTCTATTCGCGTCTTTACCATAGGAAACGTGGAACGAATGCTCAACTGGCAAGTTAAACTTTTAAGAGCACTAAATAGAGTACAACGGTCCACATCGATGCTTTGGAGTTGCGCAACTCTCTCCATAGGGGAGCTTCTCACGTTTTTGAGCAATTTGAGACATAACTTGGTCTATTCGCGCCTTTACCTTACGAAACATGGCTCGACGGCTCAACAAGCAAGTTAGAATTTTAAGAGCACTAAATAGAGTACAACGGTCCTAATTGATGCTTTGGAATTGCTCAACTCTCTCCATAGAGGAGAGTTTCACGTTTTTAAGCAATTTGAGAAATAACTTGGTGTATTCGCGTCTTTACCTTGCGAAACGTGGCACGAAGGCTCAACTAGCAAGTTAGACTTTTCAGAGCACTAAATAGAGTACAACGGTCTACATCGATGCTTTGGAATTGCTCAACTCTCTCCATAGAGAAGCTTCTCACGTTTTTGAGCAATTTAAGACATAACTTCGTCTATTCGCGTCTTTTCCTTACGAAACGTGGCACGAAGGCTCAACTAGCAAGTTAGACTTTTAAGAGCACTAAATAGAGTACAACGGTCCACATCGATGCTTTGGAGTTGCGCAACTCTCTCCATAGAGGAGCTTTTCACGTTTTTGAGCAATTTGAGACATAACTTGGTCTATTCGCGTCTTTACCTTACGAAACATGGCACGACGGCTCAACAAGCAAGTTAGACTTTTAAGAGCACTAAATAGAGTACAACGGTCGACACGGATGCTTTGGAATTGCTCAACTCTCTCCATAGAGGAGCGTTTCACGTTTTTAAGCAATTTGAGACATAACTTGGTCTATTCGCGTCTTTACCTTACGAAACGTGTCACGAAGGCTCAACTGCCAAGTTAGACTTTTAAGAGCACTAAATAGAGTACAACGGTCCACATCGATGCTTTGGAATTGCTCAACTCTCTCCATAGAGGAGCTGTTCACGTTTTCATGCAATTTGAGACATAACTTGATCTATTCGCCTATTTACGTTACGAAACGTGGCACGAAGGTTCAACTCGCAAGTTAGACTTTTCAGAGCACTAAATAGAGTACAACGGTCCACATGGATGCTTTGGAATTGCTCAACTCTCTCCATAGAGGAGCGTTTCACGTTTTTAAGCAATTTGAGACATAACTTCGTCTATTCACGTCTTTACCTTGCGAAACATGGCACGAAGGCTCAACTAGCAAGTTAGACTTTTCAGAGCACTAAATAGAGTACAACGGTCTACATCGATGCTTTGGAATTGCTCAACTCTCTCCATAGAGGAGCTTTTCACGTTTTTGAGCAATTTGAGACATAACTTGGTCTATTCGCGTTTTTACCTTACGAAACATGGCACGACAGCTCAACAAGCAAGTTAGATTTTTAAGAGCACTAAATAGAGTACAAAGGTCCACATGGATGCTTTGGAATTGCTCAACTCTCTCCATAGAGGAGCGTTTCACGTTTTTAAGCAATTTGAGACATTACTTGGTCTATTCGCGTCTTTACCTTACGAAACGTGGAATGAAGGCTCAACTGGAAAGTTAAACTTTTAAGAGCACTAAATAGACTACAATGGTCCACATCAATGCTTTGGAGTTGCGCAACTCTCTCCATAGGGGAGCTTTTCACGTTTTTGAGCAATTTGAGACATAACTTGGTCTATTCGCGTCTTTACCTTACGAAACATGGCTCGACGGCTCAACACGCAAGTTAGAATTTTAAGAGCACTAAATAGAGTACAACGGTCCACATCGATGATTTGAAGTTGCGCAACTCTCTCCAGAGAGGAGCTTTTCACGTTTTTGAGCAATTTGAGACATAACTTGGTCTATTCGCGTCTTTACCTTACGAAACATGGCACGACAGCTCAACAAGCTAGTTAGACTTTTAAGAGCACTAAATAGAGTACAAAGGTCCACATGGAGGTTTTGGAATTGCTCAACTCTCTCCATAGAGGAGCGTTTCACGTTTTTAAGCAATTTGAGACATAACTTGGTCTATTCACATCTTTACCTTGCGAAACGTGGCACGAAGGCTCAACAAGCAAGTTAGACTTTTCAGAGCACTAAATAGAGTACAACGGTCTACATCGAAGCTTTGGAATTTCTCAACTCTCTCCATAGAGGAGCTTCTCACGTTTTTGAGCAATTTGAGACATAACTTGGTCTATTCGCGTCTTTTCCTTACGAAACGTGGCACGAAGGCTCAACTAGCAAGTTAGACTTTTCAGAGCACTAAATAGAGTACAACGGTCCACATCGATGCTTTGGAGTTGCGCAACTCTCTCCATAGAGGAGCTTTTTACGTTTTTGAGTAATTTGAGACATAACTTGGTCTATTCGCGTCTTTACCTTACAAAAAGTGGCACGAAGGCTCAACTAGCAAGTTAGACTTTTAAGAGCACTAAATAGAGTACAACGGTCCACATCGATGATTTGAAGTTGCGCAACTCTCTCCAGAGAGGAGCTTTTCACGTTTTTGAGCAATTTGAGACATAACTTGGTCTATTCGCGTCTTTACCTTACGAAACATGGCACGACAGCTCAACAAGCTAGTTAGACTTTTAAGAGCACTAAATAGAGTACAAAGGTCCACATGGATGCTTTGGAATTGCTCAACTCTCTCCATAGAGGAGCGTTTCACGTTTTTAAGTAATTTGAGACATAACTTGGTCTATTCGCGTCTTTACATTACGAAACGTGGAACGAAGGCGCAACTGGCAAGTTAAACTTTTGAGAGCACTAAATAGAGTACAACGGTCCACATCGATGCTTTGGAGTTGCGCAACTCTCTCCATAGGGGAGCATTTCACGTTTTTGAGCAATTTGAGACATAACTTGGTCTATTCGCGTCTTTACCTTACGAAACATGGCTCGACGGCTCAACAAGCAAGTTAGATTTTTAAGAGCACTAAATAGAGTACAACGGTCCACATTGATGCTTTGGAATTGCTCAACTCTCTCCATAGAGGAGGGTTTCACGTTTTTAAGCAATTTGAGACATAACTTGGTCTATTCGCGTCTTTACCTTACGAAACGTGGAACGAAGGCTCAACTGGCAAGTTAGACTTTTAAGAGCACTAAATAGAGTACAACGGTCCACATCGATGCTTTGGAATTGCTCAACTCTCTCCATAGAGGAGCTGTTCACGTTTTCATGCAATTTGAGACATAACTTGATCTATTCGCCTCTTTACGTTACGAAACGTGGCACGAAGGTTCAACTCGCAAGTTAGACTTTTCAGAGCACTAAATAGAGTACAACGGTCCACATGGATGTTTGGAATTGCTCAACTCTCTCCATAGAGGAGCGTTTCACGTTTTTAAGCAATTTGAGACATAACTTGGTCTATTCACGTCTTTACCTTGCGAAACATGGCACGAAGGCTCAACTAGCAAGTTAGACTTTTCAGAGCACTAAATAGAGTACAACGGTCTACATCGATGCTTTGGAATTGCTCAACTCTCTCCATAGAGGAGCTTCTCACGTTTTTGAGCAATTTGAGACATAACTTGGTCTATTCGCGTCTTTTCCTTACGAAACGTGGCACGAAGGCTCAACTAGCAAGTTAGACTTTTAAGAGCACTAAATAGAGTACAACGGTCCACATCGATGCTTTGGAGTTGCGCAACTCTCTCCATAGAGGAGTTTTTCACGTTTTTGAGCAATTTGAGACATAACTTGGTCTATTCGCGTCTTTACCTTACAAAAAGTGGCACGAAGGCTCAACTAGCAAGATAGACTTTTAAGAGCACTAAATAGAGTACAACGGTCCACATCGATGATTTGAAGTTGCGCAACTCTCTCCAGAGAGGAGTTTTTCACGTTTTTGAGCAATTTGAGACATAACTTGGTCTATTCGCGTCTTTACCTTACGAAACATGGCACGACAGCTCAACAAGCAAGTTAGACTTTTAAGAGCACTAAATAGAGTACAAAGGCCACATGGATGCTTTGGAATTGCTCAACTCTCTCCATGGAGGAGCGTTTCACGTTTTTAAGCAATTTGAGACATAACTTGGTCTATTCGCGTCTTTACCTTACGAAACGTGGAACGAAGGCTCAACTGGCAAGTTAGACTTTTAAGAGCACTAAATAGAGTACAACGGTCCACATCGATGCTTTGGAATTGCTCAACTCTCTCCATAGAGGAGCTGTTCACGTTTTCATGCAATTTGAGACATAACTTGATCTATTCGCCTCTTTACGTTACGAAACGTGGCACGAAGGTTCAACTCGCAAGTTAGACTTTTCAGAGCACTAAATAGAGTACAACGGTCCACATGGATGTTTGGAATTGCTCAACTCTCTCCATAGAGGAGCGTTTCACGTTTTTAAGCAATTTGAGACATAACTTGGTCTATTCACGTCTTTACCTTGCGAAACATGGCACGAAGGCTCAACTAGCAAGTTAGACTTTTCAGAGCACTAAATAGAGTACAACGGTCTACATCGATGCTTTGGAATTGCTCAACTCTCTCCATAGAGGAGCTTCTCACGTTTTTGAGCAATTTGAGACATAACTTGGTCTATTCGCGTCTTTTCCTTACGAAACGTGGCACGAAGGCTCAACTAGCAAGTTAGACTTTTAAGAGCACTAAATAGAGTACAACGGTCCACATCGATGCTTTGGAGTTGCGCAACTCTCTCCATAGAGGAGCTTTTCACGTTTTTGAGCAATTTGAGACATAACTTGGTCTATTCGCGTCTTTACCTTACAAAAAGTGGCATGAAGGCTCAACTAGCAAGATAAACTATTAAGAGCACTAAATAGAGTACAACGGTCCACATCGATGATTTGAAGTTGCGCAACTCTCTCCAGAGAGGAGTTTTTCACGTTTTTTAGCAATTTGAGACATAACTTGGTCTATTCGCGTCTTTACCTTACGAAACATGGCACGACAGCTCAACAAGCAAGTTAGACTTTTAAGAGCACTAAATAGAGTACAAAGGCCACATGGATGCTTTGGAATTGCTCAACTCTCTCCATGGAGGAGCGTTTCACGTTTTTAAGCAATTTGAGACATACCTTGGTCTATTCGCGTCTTTACCTTACGAAAAGTGGAACGAAGGCTCAACTGGCAAGTTAAACTTTTAAGAGCACTAAATAGAGTACAACGGTCCACATCAATGCTTTGGAGTTGCGCAACTCTCTCCATAGGGGAGCTTTTCACGTTTTTGAGCAATTTGAGACATAACTTGGTCTATTCGCGTCTTTACCTTACGAAACATGGCTCGACGGCTCAACACGCAAGTTAGAATTTTAAGAGCACTAAATAGAGTACAACGGTCCACATTGATGTTTTGGAATTGCTCAACTCTCTCCATAGAGGAGCGTTTCACGTTTTTAAGCAATTTGAGACATAACTTGGTCTATTTCCGCCTTGACCTTGCGAAATGTGGCACGAAGGCTCAACTAGCAAGTTAGACTTTTCAGAGCACTAAATAGAGTACAACGGTCTACATCGATGCTTTGGAATTGCTCAACTCTCTCCATAGAGGAGCTTCTCACGTTTTTGAACAATTTGAGACATAACTTGGTCTATTCGCGTCTTTTCCTTACGAAACGTGGCTCGAAGGCTCAACTAGCAAGTTAGACTTTTACGAGCACTAAATAGAGTACAACGGTCCACATCGATGCTTTGGAGTTGCGCAACTCTCTCCATAGAGGAGCTTTTCACGTTTTTGAGCAATATGAGACATAACTTGGTCTATTCGCGTCTTTACCTTACGAAACATGGCACGACGGCTCAACAAGCAAGTTAGACTTTTAAGAGCACTAAATAGAGTACAACGGTCCACATTGATGCTTTGGAATTGCTCAACTCTCTCCATAGAGGAGCGTTTCACGTTTTTAAGCAATTTGAGACATAACATAGTCTATTCGCGTCATTACCTTGCGAAACGTGGCACAAAGGCTCAACTAGCAAGTTATACTTTTCAGAGCACTAAATAGAGTACAACGGTCTACATCGATGCTTTGGAATTGCTCAACTCTCTCCATAGAGGAGCTTCTCACGTTTTTGAGCAATTTGAGACATAACTTGGTCTATTCGCGTCTTTACCTTACGAAACATGGCTCGACGGCTCAACACGCAAGTTAGAATTTTAAGAGCACTAAATAGAGTACAACGGTCCACATTGATGCTTTGGAATTGCTCAACTCTCTCCATAGAGGAGCGTTTCACGTTTTTAAGCAATTTGAGACATAACTTGGTCTATTTGCGCCTTGACCTTGCGAAACGTGGCACGAAGGCTCAACTAGCAAGTTAGACTTTTCAGAGCACTAAATAGAGTACAACGGTCTACATCGACGCTTTGGAATTGCTCAACTCTCTCCATAGAGGAGCTTCTCATGTTTTTGAGCAATTTGAGACATAACTTGGTCTATTCGCGTCTTTTCCTTACGAAACGTGGCTCGAAGGCTCAACTAGCAAGTTAGACTTTTAAGAGCACTAAATAGAGTACAACGGTCCACGTCGATGCTTTGGAGTTGCGCAACTCTCTCCATAGAGGAGCTTTTCACGTTTTTGAGCAATTTGAGACATAACTTGGTCTATTCGCGTCTTTACCATACGAAACATGGCACGACGGCTCAACAAGCAAGTTAGACTTTTAAGAGCACTAAATAGAGTACAACGGTCCACATTGATGCTTTGGAATTGCTCAACTCTCTCCATAGAGGAGCGTTTCACGTTTTTAAGCAATTTGAGACATAACTTAGTCTATTCGCGTCTTTACCTTGCGAAACGTGGCACAAAGGCTCAACTAGCAAGTTATACTTTTCAGAGCACTAAATAGAGTACAACGGTCTACATCGATGCTTTGGAATTGCTCAACTCTCTCCATAGAGGAGCTTCTCACGTTTTTGAGCAATTTGAGACATAACTTGGTCTATTCGCGTCTTTACCTTACGAAACATGGCTCGACGGCTCAACACGCAAGTTAGAATTTTAAGAGCACTAAATAGAGTACAACGGTCCACATTGATGCTTTGGAATTGCTCAACTCTCTCCATAGAGGAGCGTTTCACGTTTTTAAGCAATTTGAGACATAACTTGGTCTATTTGCGCCTTGACCTTGCGAAACGTGGCACGAAGGCTCAACTAGCAAGTTAGACTTTTCAGAGCACTAAATAGAGTACAACGGTCTACATCGACGCTTCGGAATTGCTCAACTCTCTCCATAGAGGAGCTTCTCATGTTTTTGAGCAATTTGAGACATAACTTGGTCTATTCGCGTCTTTTCCTTACGAAACGTGGCTCGAAGGCTCAACTAGCAAGTTAGACTTTTAAGAGCACTAAATAGAGTACAACGGTCCACGTCGATGCTTTGGAGTTGCGCAACTCTCTCCATAGAGGAGCTTTTCACGTTTTTGAGCAATTTGAGACATAACTTGGTCTATTCGCGTCTTTACCATACGAAACATGGCACGACGGCTCAACAAGCAAGTTAGACTTTTAAGAGCACTAAATAGAGTACAACGGTCCACATTGATGCTTTGGAATTGCTCAACTCTCTCCATAGAGGAGCGTTTCACGTTTTTAAGCAATTTGAGACATAACTTAGTCTATTCGCGTCTTTACCTTGCGAAACGTGGCACAAAGGCTCAACTAGCAAGTTATACTTTTCAGAGCACTAAATAGAGTACAACGGTCTACATCGATGCTTTGGAATTGCTCAACTCTCTCCATAGAGGAGCTTCTCACGTTTTTGAGCAATTTGAGACATAACTTGGTCTATTCGCGTCTTTACTTTACGAAACATGGCTCGACGGCTCAACACGCAAGTTAGAATTTTAAGAGCACTAAATAGAGTACAACGGTCCACATTGATGCTTTGGAATTGCTCAACTCTCTCCATAGAGGAGCGTTTCACGTTTTTAAGCAATTTGAGACATAACTTGGTCTATTTGCGCCTTGACCTTGCGAAACGTGGCACGAAGGCTCAACTAGCAAGTTAGACTTTTCAGAGCACTAAATAGAGTACAACGGTCTACATCGACGCTTCGGAATTGCTCAACTCTCTCCATAGAGGAGCTTCTCATGTTTTTGAGCAATTTGAGACATAACTTCGTCTATTCGCGTCTTTTCCTTACGAAACGTGGCTCGAAGGCTCAACTAGCAAGTTAGACTTTTAAGAGCACTAAATAGAGTACAACGGTCCACGTCGATGCTTTGGAGTTGCGCAACTCTCTCCATAGAGGAGCTTTTCACGTTTTTGAGCAATTTGAGACATAACTTGGTCTATTCGCGTCTTTACCTTACGAAACATGGCACGACGGCTCAACAAGCAAGTTAGACTTTTAAGAGCACTAAATAGAGTACAACGGTCCACATTGATGCTTTGGAATTGCTCAACTCTCTCCATAGAGGAGCGTTTCACGTTTTTAAGCAATTTGAGACATAACTTAGTCTATTCGCGTCTTTACCTTGCGAAACGTGGCACAAAGGCTCAACTAGCAAGTTATACTTTTCAGAGCACTAAATAGAGTACAACGGTCTACATCGATGCTTTGGAATTGCTCAACTCTCTCCATAGAGGAGCTTCTCACGTTTTTGAGCAATTTGAGACATAACTTGGTCTATTCGCGTCTTTGCCTTACGAAACGTGGCACGAAGGCTCAACTAGCAAGTTAGACTTTTAAGAGCACTAAATAGAGTACAACGGTCCACATCGATGCTTTGGAGTTGCGCAACTCTCTCCATAGAGGAGCTTTTCATGTTTTTGAGCAATTTGTGACATAACTTGGTCTATTCGCGTCTTTACCTTAAGAAACATGGCACGACGGCTCAAAAAGAAAGTTACACTTTTAAGAGCACTAAATAAAGTACAACGGTCCACATCGATGCTTTGGAATTGCTCAACTCTCTCCATAGAGGAGCTGTTCACGTTTTCGTGCAATTTGAGACATAACTTGATCTATTCGCCTCTTTACCTTACGAAACGTGGCACGAAGGCTCAACTAGCAAGTTAGACTTTTAAGAGCACTAAATAGAGTACAACGGTCTACATCGACGCTTTGGAATTGCTCAACTCTCTCCAAAGAGGAGCTTCTCACGTTTTTGAGCAATTTGAGACATAACTTGGTCTATTCGCGTCTTTTCCTTACGAAACGTGGCACGAAGGCTCAAATAGCAAGTTAGACTTTTAAGAGCACTAAATAGAGTACAACGGTCCACATCGATTCTTTGGAGTTGCGCAACTCTCTCCATAGAGGAGCTTTTAACGTTTTTGAGCAATTTGAGACATAACTTGGTCTATTCGTGTCTTTACCTTACGAAACATGGCTCGACGGCTCAACAAGCAAGTTAGAATTTTAAGAGCACTAAATAGAGTACAACGGTCCACATTGATGCTTTGGAATTGCTCAACTGTCTCCATAGAGGAGAGTTTCATGTTTTTAAGCAATTTGAGACATAACTTGGTGTATTCACGTCTTTACCTTACGAAACGTGGCACGAAGGCTCAACTAGCAAGTTAGACTTTTCAGAGCACTAAAAAGAGTACAACGGTCTACATCGATGCTTTGGAATTGCTCAACTCTCTCCATAGAGGAGCTTCTCACGTTTTTGAGCAATTTGAGACATAACTTGGTCTATTCGCGTCTTTTCCTTACGAAACGTGGCACGAAGGCTCAACTAGCAAGTTAGACTTTTCAGAGCACTAAATAGAGTACAACGGTCAACATCGAAGCTTTGGAATTGCTCAACTCTCTCCATAGAGGAGCTTCTCACGTTTTTGAGCAATTTGAGACATAACTTTGTCTATTCGCGTCTTTGCCTTACGAAACGTGGCACGAAGGCTCAACTAGCAAGTTAGACTTTTAAGAGCACTAAATAGAGTACAACGGTCCACAGCGATGCTTTGGAGTTGCGCAACTCTCTCCATAGAGGAGCTTTTCACGTTTTTGAGCAATTTGTGACATAACTTGGTCTATTCGCGTCTTTGCCTTACGAAACGTGGCACGAAGGCTCAACTAGCAAGTTAGACTTTTAAGAGCACTAAATAGAGTACAACGGTCCACATCGATGCTTTGGAGTTGCGCAACTCTCTCCATAGAGGAGCTTTTCACGTTTTTGAGCAATTTGTGACATAACTTGGTCTATTCGCGTCTTTACCTTACGAAACGTGGCACAAAGGCTCAACTAGAAAGTTAGACTTTTAAGAGCACTAAATAGAGTACAACGGTCCACATCGATGCTTTGGAGTTGCGCAACTCTCTCCATAGAGGAGCTTTTCACGTTTTTGAGCAATTTGAGACATAACTTGGTCTATTCGCGTCTTTACCTTACGAAACATGGCACGAAGGCTCAACTAGCAAGTTAGACTTTTCAGAGCACTAAATAGAGTACAACGGTCTACATCGATGCTTTGGAATTGCTCAACTCTCTCCATAGAGGAGCTTCTCACGTTTTTGAGCAATTTGAGACATAACTTGGTCTATTCGCGTCTTTGCCTTACGAAACGTGGCACGAAGGCTCAACTAGCAAGTTAGACTTTTAATAGCACTAAATAGAGTACAACGGTCCACATCGATGCTTTGGAGTTGCGCAACTCTCTCCATAGAGGAGCTTTTCACGTTTTTGAGCAATTTGTGACATAACTTGGTCTATTCGCGTCTTTGCCTTACGAAACGTGGCACGAAGGATCAACTAGCAAGTTAGACTTTTAAGAGCACTAAATAGAGTACAACGGTCCACATCGATGCTTTGGAGTTGCGCAACTCTCTCCATAGAAGGGCTTTTAACGTTTTTGAGCAATTTGAGACATAACTTGGTCTATTCGTGTCTTTACCTTACGAAACATGGCTCGACGGCTCAACAAGTAAGTTAGACTTTTAAGAGCACTAAATAGAGTACAACGGTCCACATTGATGCTTTGGAATTGCTCAACTGTCTCCATAGAGGAGAGTTTCACGTTTTTAAGCAATTTGAGACATAACTTGGTGTATTCACGTCTTTACCTTACGAAACGTGGCACGAAGGCTCAACTAGCAAGTTAGACTTTTCAGAGCACTAAATAGAGTACAACGGTCTACATCGATGGTTTGGAATTGCTCAACTCTCTCCATAGAGGAGCTTCTCACGTTTTTGAGCAATTTGAGACATAACTTGGTGTATTCGCGTCTTTACCTTATGAAACGTGGCACGAAGGCTCAACTAGCAAGTTAGACTTTTAAGAGCACTAAGTAGAGTACAACGGTCCACATCGATGCTTTGGAGTTGCGCAACTCTCTCCATAGAGGAGCTTTTCATGTTTTTGAGCAATTTGTGACATAACTTGGTCTATTCGCGTCTTTACCTTAAGAAACATGGCACGACGGCTCAAAAAGAAAGTTACACTTTTAAGAGCACTAAATAAAGTACAACGGTCCACATCGATGCTTTGGAATTGCTCAACTCTCTCCATAGAGGAGCTGTTCACGTTTTCGTGCAATTTGAGACATAACTTGATCTATTCGCCTCTTTACCTTACGAAACGTGGCACGAAGGCTCAACTAGCAAGTTAGACTTTTAAGAGCACTAAATAGAGTACAACGGTCTACATCGACGCTTTGGAATTGCTCAACTCTCTCCAAAGAGGAGCTTCTCACGTTTTTGAGCAATTTGAGACATAACTTGGTCTATTCGCGTCTTTTCCTTACGAAACGTGGCACGAAGGCTCAAATAGCAAGTTAGACTTTTAAGAGCACTAAATAGAGTACAACGGTCCACATCGATTCTTTGGAGTTGCGCAACTCTCTCCATAGAGGAGCTTTTAACGTTTTTGAGCAATTTGAGACATAACTTGGTCTATACGTGTCTTTACCTTACGAAACATGGCTCGACGGCTCAACAAGCAAGTTAGAATTTTAAGAGCACTAAATAGAGTACAACGGTCCACATTGATGCTTTGGAATTGCTCAACTGTCTCCATAGAGGAGAGTTTCATGTTTTTAAGCATTTTGAGACATAACTTGGTGTATTCACGTCTTTACCTTACGAAACGTGGCACGAAGGCTCAACTAGCAAGTTAGACTTTTCAGAGCACTAAAAAGAGTACAACGGTCTACATCGATGCTTTGGAATTGCTCAACTCTCTCCATAGAGGAGCTTCTCACGTTTTTGAGCAATTTGAGACATAACTTGGTCTATTCGCGTCTTTTCCTTACGAAACGTGGCACGAAGGCTCAACTAGCAAGTTAGACTTTTCAGAGCACTAAATAGAGTACAACGGTCAACATCGAAGCTTTGGAATTGCTCAACTCTCTCCATAGAGGAGCTTCTCACGTTTTTGAGCAATTTGAGACATAACTTTGTCTATTCGCGTCTTTGCCTTACGAAACGTGGCACGAAGGCTCAACTAGCAAGTTAGACTTTTAAGAGCACTAAATAGAGTACAACGGTCCACAGCGATGCTTTGGAGTTGCGCAACTCTCTCCATAGAGGAGCTTTTCACGTTTTTGAGCAATTTGTGACATAACTTGGTCTATTCGCGTCTTTGCCTTACGAAACGTGGCACGAAGGCTCAACTAGCAAGTTAGACTTTTAAGAGCACTAAATAGAGTACAACGGTCCACATCGATGCTTTGGAGTTGCGCAACTCTCTCCATAGAGGAGCTTTTCACGTTTTTGAGCAATTTGTGACATAACTTGGTCTATTCGCGTCTTTACCTTACGAAACGTGGCACAAAGGCTCAACTAGAAAGTTAGACTTTTAAGAGCACTAAATAGAGTACAACGGTCCACATCGATGCTTTGGAGTTGCGCAACTCTCTCCATAGAGGAGCTTTTCACGTTTTTGAGCAATTTGAGACATAACTTGGTCTATTCGCGTCTTTACCTTACGAAACATGGCACGACAACTCAACAAGCAAGTTACACTTTTAAGAGCACTAAATAGAGTACAACGGTCCACACGGATGCTTTGGAATTGCTCAACTCTCTCCATAGAGGAGCGTTTCACGTTTTTAAGCAATTTGAGACATAACTTGGTCTATTCACGTCTTTACCTTGCGAAACGTGGCACGAAGGCTCAACTAGCAAGTTAGACTTTTCAGAGCACTAAATAGAGTACAACGGTCTACATCGATGCTTTGGAATTGCTCAACTCTCTCCATAGAGGAGCTTCTCACGTTTTTGAGCAATTTGAGACATAACTTGGTCTATTCGCGTCTTTGCCTTACGAAACGTGGCACGAAGGCTCAACTAGCAAGTTAGACTTTTAATAGCACTAAATAGAGTACAACGGTCCACATCGATGCTTTGGAGTTGCGCAACTCTCTCCATAGAGGAGCTTTTCACGTTTTTGAGCAATTTGTGACATAACTTGGTCTATTCGCGTCTTTGCCTTACGAAACGTGGCACGAAGGATCAACTAGCAAGTTAGACTTTTAAGAGCACTAAATAGAGTACAACGGTCCACATCGATGCTTTGGAGTTGCGCAACTCTCTCCATAGAAGGGCTTTTAACGTTTTTGAGCAATTTGAGACATAACTTGGTCTATTCGTGTCTTTACCTTACGAAACATGGCTCGACGGCTCAACAAGTAAGTTAGACTTTTAAGAGCACTAAATAGAGTACAACGGTCCACATTGATGCTTTGGAATTGCTCAACTGTCTCCATAGAGGAGAGTTTCACGTTTTTAAGCAATTTGAGACATAACTTGGTGTATTCACGTCTTTACCTTACGAAACGTGGCACGAAGGCTCAACTAGCAAGTTAGACTTTTCAGAGCACTAAATAGAGTACAACGGTCTACATCGATGGTTTGCAATTGCTCAACTCTCTCCATAGAGGAGCTTCTCACGTTTTTGAGCAATTTGAGACATAACTTGGTGTATTCGCGTCTTTACCTTATGAAACGTGGCACGAAGGCTCAACTAGCAAGTTAGACTTTTAAGAGCACTAAGTAGAGTACAACGGTCCACATCGATGCTTTGGAGTTGCGCAACTCTCTCCATAGAGGAGCTTTTCATGTTTTTGAGCAATTTGTGACATAACTTGGTCTATTCGCGTCTTTACCTTAAGAAACATGGCACGACGGCTCAAAAAGAAAGTTACACTTTTAAGAGCACTAAATAAAGTACAACGGTCCACATCGATGCTTTGGAATTGCTCAACTCTCTCCATAGAGGAGCTGTTCACGTTTTCGTGCAATTTGAGACATAACTTGATCTATTCGCCTCTTTACCTTACGAAACGTGGCACGAAGGCTCAACTAGCAAGTTAGACTTTTAAGAGCACTAAATAGAGTACAACGGTCTACATCGACGCTTTGGAATTGCTCAACTCTCTCCAAAGAGGAGCTTCTCACGTTTTTGAGCAATTTGAGACATAACTTGGTCTATTCGCGTCTTTTCCTTACGAAACGTGGCACGAAGGCTCAAATAGCAAGTTAGACTTTTAAGAGCACTAAATAGAGTACAACGGTCCACATCGATTCTTTGGAGTTGCGCAACTCTCTCCATAGAGGAGCTTTTAACGTTTTTGAGCAATTTGAGACATAACTTGGTCTATTCGTGTCTTTACCTTACGAAACATGGCTCGACGGCTCAACAAGCAAGTTAGAATTTTAAGAGCACTAAATAGAGTACAACGGTCCACATTGATTCTTTGGAATTGCTCAACTGTCTCCATAGAGGAGAGTTTCATGTTTTTAAGCAATTTGAGACATAACTTGGTGTATTCACGTCTTTACCTTACGAAACGTGGCACGAAGGCTCAACTAGCAAGTTAGACTTTTCAGAGCACTAAAAAGAGTACAACGGTCTACATCGATGCTTTGGAATTGCTCAACTCTCTCCATAGAGGAGCTTCTCACGTTTTTGAGCAATTTGAGACATAACTTGGTCTATTCGCGTCTTTTCCTTACGAAACGTGGCACGAAGGCTCAACTAGCAAGTTAGACTTTTCAGAGCACTAAATAGAGTACAACGGTCAACATCGAAGCTTTGGAATTGCTCAACTCTCTCCATAGAGGAGCTTCTCACGTTTTTGAGCAATTTGAGACATAACTTTGTCTATTCGCGTCTTTGCCTTACGAAACGTGGCACGAAGGCTCAACTAGCAAGTTAGACTTTTAAGAGCACTAAATAGAGTACAACGGTCCACAGCGATGCTTTGGAGTTGCGCAACTCTCTCCATAGAGGAGCTTTTCACGTTTTTGAGCAATTTGTGACATAACTTGGTCTATTCGCGTCTTTGCCTTACGAAACGTGGCACGAAGGCTCAACTAGCAAGTTAGACTTTTAAGAGCACTAAATAGAGTACAACGGTCCACATCGATGCTTTGGAGTTGCGCAACTCTCTCCATAGAGGAGCTTTTCACGTTTTTGAGCAATTTGTGACATAACTTGGTCTATTCGCGTCTTTACCTTACGAAACGTGGCACAAAGGCTCAACTAGAAAGTTAGACTTTTAAGAGCACTAAATAGAGTACAACGGTCCACATCGATGCTTTGGAGTTGCGCAACTCTCTCCATAGAGGAGCTTTTCACGTTTTTGAGCAATTTGAGACATAACTTGGTCTATTCGCGTCTTTACCTTACGAAACATGGCACGACAACTCAACAAGCAAGTTACACTTTTAAGAGCACTAAATAGAGTACAACGGTCCACACGGATGCTTTGGAATTGCTCAACTCTCTCCATAGAGGAGCGTTTCACGTTTTTAAGCAATTTGAGACATAACTTGGTCTATTCACGTCTTTACCTTGCGAAACGTGGCACGAAGGCTCAACTAGCAAGTTAGACTTTTCAGAGCACTAAATAGAGTACAACGGTCTACATCGATGCTTTGGAATTGCTCAACTCTCTCCATAGAGGAGCTTCTCACGTTTTTGAGCAATTTGAGACATAACTTGGTCTATTCGCGTCTTTGCCTTACGAAACGTGGCACGAAGGCTCAACTAGCAAGTTAGACTTTTAATAGCACTAAATAGAGTACAACGGTCCACATCGATGCTTTGGAGTTGCGCAACTCTCTCCATAGAGGAGCTTTTCACGTTTTTGAGCAATTTGTGACATAACTTGGTCTATTCGCGTCTTTGCCTTACGAAACGTGGCACGAAGGATCAACTAGCAAGTTAGACTTTTAAGAGCACTAAATAGAGTACAACGGTCCACATCGATGCTTTGGAGTTGCGCAACTCTCTCCATAGAAGGGCTTTTAACGTTTTTGAGCAATTTGAGACATAACTTGGTCTATTCGTGTCTTTACCTTACGAAACATGGCTCGACGGCTCAACAAGTAAGTTAGACTTTTAAGAGCACTAAATAGAGTACAACGGTCCACATTGATGCTTTGGAATTGCTCAACTGTCTCCATAGAGGAGAGTTTCACGTTTTTAAGCAATTTGAGACATAACTTGGTGTATTCACGTCTTTACCTTACGAAACGTGGCACGAAGGCTCAACTAGCAAGTTAGACTTTTCAGAGCACTAAATAGAGTACAACGGTCTACATCGATGGTTTGGAATTGCTCAACTCTCTCCATAGAGGAGCTTCTCACGTTTTTGAGCAATTTGAGACATAACTTGGTGTATTCGCGTCTTTACCTTATGAAACGTGGCACGAAGGCTCAACTAGCAAGTTAGACTTTTAAGAGCACTAAGTAGAGTACAACGGTCCACATCGATGCTTTGGAGTTGCGCAACTCTCTCCATAGAGGAGCTTTTCATGTTTTTGAGCAATTTGTGACATAACTTGGTCTATTCGCGTCTTTACCTTAAGAAACATGGCACGACGGCTCAAAAAGAAAGTTACACTTTTAAGAGCACTAAATAAAGTACAACGGTCCACATCGATGCTTTGGAATTGCTCAACTCTCTCCATAGAGGAGCTGTTCACGTTTTCGTGCAATTTGAGACATAACTTGATCTATTCGCCTCTTTACCTTACGAAACGTGGCACGAAGGCTCAACTAGCAAGTTAGACTTTTAAGAGCACTAAATAGAGTACAACGGTCTACATCGACGCTTTGGAATTGCTCAACTCTCTCCAAAGAGGAGCTTCTCACGTTTTTGAGCAATTTGAGACATAACTTGGTCTATTCGCGTCTTTTCCTTACGAAACGTGGCACGAAGGCTCAAATAGCAAGTTAGACTTTTAAGAGCACTAAATAGAGTACAACGGTCCACATCGATTCTTTGGAGTTGCGCAACTCTCTCCATAGAGGAGCTTTTAACGTTTTTGAGCAATTTGAGACATAACTTGGTCTATTCGTGTCTTTACCTTACGAAACATGGCTCGACGGCTCAACAAGCAAGTTAGAATTTTAAGAGCACTAAATAGAGTACAACGGTCCACATTGATGCTTTGGAATTGCTCAACTGTCTCCATAGAGGAGAGTTTCATGTTTTTAAGCAATTTGAGACATAACTTGGTGTATTCACGTCTTTACCTTACGAAACGTGGCACGAAGGCTCAACTAGCAAGTTAGACTTTTCAGAGCACTAAAAAGAGTACAACGGTCTACATCGATGCTTTGGAATTGCTCAACTCTCTCCATAGAGGAGCTTCTCACGTTTTTGAGCAATTTGAGACATAACTTGGTCTATTCGCGTCTTTTCCTTACGAAACGTGGCACGAAGGCTCAACTAGCAAGTTAGACTTTTCAGAGCACTAAATAGAGTACAACGGTCAACATCGAAGCTTTGGAATTGCTCAACTCTCTCCATAGAGGAGCTTCTCACGTTTTTGAGCAATTTGAGACATAACTTTGTCTATTCGCGTCTTTGCCTTACGAAACGTGGCACGAAGGCTCAACTAGCAAGTTAGACTTTTAAGAGCACTAAATAGAGTACAACGGTCCACAGCGATGCTTTGGAGTTGCGCAACTCTCTCCATAGAGGAGCTTTTCACGTTTTTGAGCAATTTGTGACATAACTTGGTCTATTCGCGTCTTTGCCTTACGAAACGTGGCACGAAGGCTCAACTAGCAAGTTAGACTTTTAAGAGCACTAAATAGAGTACAACGGTCCACATCGATGCTTTGGAGTTGCGCAACTCTCTCCATAGAGGAGCTTTTCACGTTTTTGAGCAATTTGTGACATAACTTGGTCTATTCGCGTCTTTACCTTACGAAACGTGGCACAAAGGCTCAACTAGAAAGTTAGACTTTTAAGAGCACTAAATAGAGTACAACGGTCCACATCGATGCTTTGGAGTTGCGCAACTCTCTCCATAGAGGAGCTTTTCACGTTTTTGAGCAATTTGAGACATAACTTGGTCTATTCGCGTCTTTACCTTACGAAACATGGCACGACAACTCAACAAGCAAGTTACACTTTTAAGAGCACTAAATAGAGTACAACGGTCCACACGGATGCTTTGGAATTGCTCAACTCTCTCCATAGAGGAGCGTTTCACGTTTTTAAGCAATTTGAGACATAACTTGGTCTATTCACGTCTTTACCTTGCGAAACGTGGCACGAAGGCTCAACTAGCAAGTTAGACTTTTCAGAGCACTAAATAGAGTACAACGGTCTACATCGATGCTTTGGAATTGCTCAACTCTCTCCATAGAGGAGCTTCTCACGTTTTTGAGCAATTTGAGACATAACTTGGTCTATTCGCGTCTTTGCCTTACGAAACGTGGCACGAAGGCTCAACTAGCAAGTTAGACTTCTAATAGCACTAAATAGAGTACAACGGTCCACATCGATGCTTTGGAGTTGCGCAACTCTCTCCATAGAGGAGCTTTTCACGTTTTTGAGCAATTTGTGACATAACTTGGTCTATTCGCGTCTTTGCCTTACGAAACGTGGCACGAAGGATCAACTAGCAAGTTAGACTTTTAAGAGCACTAAATAGAGTACAACGGTCCACATCGATGCTTTGGAGTTGCGCAACTCTCTCCATAGAAGAGCTTTTAACGTTTTTGAGCAATTTGAGACATAACTTGGTCTATTCGTGTCTTTACCTTACGAAACATGGCTCGACGGCTCAACAAGTAAGTTAGACTTTTAAGAGCACTAAATAGAGTACAACGGTCCACATTGATGCTTTGGAATTGCTCAACTGTCTCCATAGAGGAGAGTTTCACGTTTTTAAGCAATTTGAGACATAACTTGGTGTATTCACGTCTTTACCTTACGAAACGTGGCACGAAGGCTCAACTAGCAAGTTAGACTTTTCAGAGCACTAAATAGAGTACAACGGTCTACATCGATGGTTTGGAATTGCTCAACTCTCTCCATAGAGGAGCTTCTCACGTTTTTGAGCAATTTGAGACATAACTTGGTCTATTCGCGTCTTTACCTTATGAAACGTGGCACGAAGGCTCAACTAGCAAGTTAGACTTTTAAGAGCACTAAATAGAGTACAACGGTCCACATCGATGCTTTGGAGTTGCGCAACTCTCTCCATAGAGGAGCTTTTCATGTTTTTGAGCAATTTGTGACATAACTTGGTCTATTCGCGTCTTTACCTTAAGAAACATGGCACGACGGCTCAAAAAGAAAGTTACACTTTTAAGAGCACTAAATAAAGTACAACGGTCCACATCGATGCTTTGGAATTGCTCAACTCTCTCCATAGAGGAGCTGTTCACGTTTTCGTGCAATTTGAGACATAACTTGATCTATTCGCCTCTTTACCTTACGAAACGTGGCACGAAGGCTCAACTAGCAAGTTAGACTTTTAAGAGCACTAAATAGAGTACAACGGTCTACATCGACGCTTTGGAATTGCTCAACTCTCTCCAAAGAGGAGCTTCTCACGTTTTTGAGCAATTTGAGACATAACTTGGTCTATTCGCGTCTTTTCCTTACGAAACGTGGCACGAAGGCTCAAATAGCAAGTTAGACTTTTAAGAGCACTAAATAGAGTACAACGGTCCACATCGATTCTTTGGAGTTGCGCAACTCTCTCCATAGAGGAGCTTTTAACGTTTTTGAGCAATTTGAGACATAACTTGGTCTATTCGTGTCTTTACCTTACGAAACATGGCTCGACGGCTCAACAAGCAAGTTAGAATTTTAAGAGCACTAAATAGAGTACAACGGTCCACATTGATGCTTTGGAATTGCTCAACTGTCTCCATAGAGGAGAGTTTCATGTTTTTAAGCAATTTGAGACATAACTTGGTGTATTCACGTCTTTACCTTACGAAACGTGGCACGAAGGCTCAACTAGCAAGTTAGACTTTTCAGAGCACTAAATAGAGTACAACGGTCTACATCGATGCTTTGGAATTGCTCAACTCTCTCCATAGAGGAGCTTCTCACGTTTTTGAGCAATTTGAGACATAACTTGGTCTATTCGCGTCTTTTCCTTACGAAACGTGGCACGAAGGCTCAACTAGCAAGTTAGACTTTTCAGAGCACTAAATAGAGTACAACGGTCAACATCGAAGCTTTGGAATTGCTCAACTCTCTCCATAGAGGAGCTTCTCACGTTTTTGAGCAATTTGAGACATAACTTTGTCTATTCGCGTCTTTGCCTTACGAAACGTGGCACGAAGGCTCAACTAGCAAGTTAGACTTTTAAGAGCACTAAATAGAGTACAACGGTCCACAGCGATGCTTTGGAGTTGCGCAACTCTCTCCATAGAGGAGCTTTTCACGTTTTTGAGCAATTTGTGACATAACTTGGTCTATTCGCGTCTTTGCCTTACGAAACGTGGCACGAAGGCTCAACTAGCAAGTTAGACTTTTAAGAGCACTAAATAGAGTACAACGGTCCACATCGATGCTTTGGAGTTGCGCAACTCTCTCCATAGAGGAGCTTTTCACGTTTTTGAGCAATTTGTGACATAACTTGGTCTATTCGCGTCTTTACCTTACGAAACGTGGCACAAAGGCTCAACTAGAAAGTTAGACTTTTAAGAGCACTAAATAGAGTACAACGGTCCACATCGATGCTTTGGAGTTGCGCAACTCTCTCCATAGAGGAGCTTTTCACGTTTTTGAGCAATTTGAGACATAACTTGGTCTATTCGCGTCTTTACCTTACGAAACATGGCACGACAACTCAACAAGCAAGTTACACTTTTAAGAGCACTAAATAGAGTACAACGGTCCACACGGATGCTTTGGAATTGCTCAACTCTCTCCATAGAGGAGCGTTTCACGTTTTTAAGCAATTTGAGACATAACTTGGTCTATTCACGTCTTTACCTTGCGAAACGTGGCACGAAGGCTCAACTAGCAAGTTAGACTTTTCAGAGCACTAAATAGAGTACAACGGTCTACATCGATGCTTTGGAATTGCTCAACTCTCTCCATAGAGGAGCTTCTCACGTTTTTGAGCAATTTGAGACATAACTTGGTCTATTCGCGTCTTTGCCTTACGAAACGTGGCACGAAGGCTCAACTAGCAAGTTAGACTTTTAATAGCACTAAATAGAGTACAACGGTCCACATCGATGCTTTGGAGTTGCGCAACTCTCTCCATAGAGGAGCTTTTCACGTTTTTGAGCAATTTGTGACATAACTTGGTCTATTCGCGTCTTTGCCTTACGAAACGTGGCACGAAGGATCAACTAGCAAGTTAGACTTTTAAGAGCACTAAATAGAGTACAACGGTCCACATCGATGCTTTGGAGTTGCGCAACTCTCTCCATAGAAGAGCTTTTAACGTTTTTGAGCAATTTGAGACATAACTTGGTCTATTCGTGTCTTTACCTTACGAAACATGGCTCGACGGCTCAACAAGTAAGTTAGAATTTTAAGAGTACTAAATAGAGTACAACGGTCCACATTGATGCTTTGGAATTGCTCAACTGTCTCCATAGAGGAGAGTTTCACGTTTTTAAGCAATTTGAGACATAACTTGGTGTATTCACGTCTTTACCTTACGAAACGTGGCACGAAGGCTCAACTAGCAAGTTAGACTTTTCAGAGCACTAAATAGAGTACAACGGTCTACATCGATGGTTTGGAATTGCTCAACTCTCTCCATAGAGGAGCTTCTCACGTTTTTGAGCAATTTGAGACATAACTTGGTCTATTCGCGTCTTTACCTTATGAAACGTGGCACGAAGGCTCAACTAGCAAGTTAGACTTTTCAGAGCACTAAATAGAGTACAACGGTCTACATCGATGCTTTGGAATTGCTCAACTCTCTCCATAGAGGAGCTTCTCACGTTTTTGAGCAATTTGAGACATAACTTGGTCTATTCGCGTCTTTTCCTTACGAAACGTGGCACGAAGGCTCAACTAGAAAGGTAGACTTTTAAGAGCACTAAATAGAGTACAACGGTCCACATCGATGCTTTGGAGTTGCGCAACTCTCTCCATAGAGGAGCTTTTCACGTTTTTGAGCAATTTGAGACATAACTTGGTCTATTCGCGTCTTTACCTTACGAAACATGGCACGACGGCTCAACAAGCAAGTTACACTTTTAAGAGCACTAGATAAAGTACAACGGTCCACATCGATGCTTTGGAATTGCTCAACTGTCTCCATAGAGGAGCTGTTCACGTTTTCGTGCAATTTGAGACATAACTTGGTCTATTCGCATCCTTACCTTACGAAACGTGGAACGAAGGCTCAACTGGCAAGTTCGACTTTTAAGAGCACTAAATAGAGTACAACGGTCCACATTGATTGGATGCTTTGGAGTTGCGCAACTCTCTCCATAGGGGAGCTTTTAACGTTTTTGAGCAATTTGAGACATAACTTGGTCTATTCGCGTCTTTTCCTTACAAAACGTGGCACGAAGGCTCAACTAGCAAGTTAGACTTTTAAGAGTACTAAATAGAGTACAACGGTCCACATCGATGCTTTGGAGTTGCGCAACTCTCTCCATAGAGGAGCTTTTCACGTTTTTGAGCAATTTGAGACATAACTTGGTCTATTCGCGTCTTTACCTTACGAAAAACATGGCACGACGGCACAACAAGCAAGTTAGACGTTTAAGAGCACTAAATAGAGTACAACAGTCCACATGGATGCTTTGGAATTGCTCAACTCTCTCCATAGAGGAGCGTTTCACGTTTTTAAGCAATTTGAGACATAACTTGGTCTATTCGCATCCTTACCTTACGAAACGTGGAACGAAGGCTCAACTGGCAAGTTCGACTTTTAAGAGCACTAAATAGAGTACAACGGTCCACATTGATTGGATGCTTTGGAGTTGCGCAACTCTCTCCATAGGGGAGCTTTTAACGTTTTTGAGCAATTTGAGACATAACTTGGTCTATTCGCGTCTTTACCTTACGAAACATGGCTCGACGGCTTAACAAGCAAGTTAGAATTTTAAGAGCACTAAATAGAGTACAACAGTCCACATTGATGCTTTGAAGTTGCTCAACTCTCTCCATAGAGGAGCGTTTCATGTTTTTAAGCAATTTGAGACATAACTTGGTCTATTCGCGTCTTTACCTTGCGAAACGTGGCACGAAGGCTCAACTAGCAAGTTAGACTTTTCAGAGCACTAAATAGAGTACAACGGTCTACATCGATGCTTTGGAATTGCTCAACTCTCTCCATAGAGGAGCTTCTCACGTTTTTGAGCAATTTGAGACATAACTTGGCCTATTCGCGTCTTTTCCTTACGAAACGTGGCACGAAGGCTCAACTAGCAAGTTAGACTTTTAAGAGCACTAAATAGAGTACAACGGTCCACATCGATGCTTTGGAGTTGCGCAACTCTCTCCATAGAGGAGCTTTTCACGTTTTTGAGCAATTTGAGACATAACTTGGTCTATTCGCGTCTTTACCTTACGAAACATGGCACGACGGCTCAACAAGCAAGTTACACTTTTAAGCGCACTAAATAGAGTACAACGGTCCACACGGATGCTTTGGAATTGCTCAACTCTCTCCATAGAGTAGCGTTTCACGTTTTTAAGCAATTTGAGACATAACTTGGTCTATTCACGTCTTTACCTTGCGAAACATGGCACGAAGGCTCAACTAGCAAGTTAGACTTTTCAGAGCACTAAATAGAGTACAACGGTCTACATCGATGCTTTGGAATTGCTCAACTCTCTCCATAGACGAGCTTCTCACGTTTTTGAGCAATTTGAGACATAACTTGGTCTATTCGCGTCTTTTCCTTACGAAACGTGGCACGAAGGCTCAACTAGCAAGTTAGACTTTTTAGAGTACTAAATAGAGTACAACGGTCCACATCGATGCTTTGGAGTTGCGCAACTCTCTCCATAGAGGAGCTTTTCACGTTTTTGAGCAATTTGAGACATAACTTGGTCTATTCGCGTCTTTACCTTACGAAACATGGCACGACGGCTCAACAAGCAAGTTAGACTTTTAAGAGCACTAAATAGAGTACAACGGTCCACATGGATGCTTTGAAATTGCGCAACTCTCTCCATAGAGGAGCGTTTCAAGTTTTTAAGCAATTTGAGACATAACTTGGTCTATTCGCGTCTTTACCTTACAAAACGTGGCACGAAGGCTCAACTAGCAAGTTAGACTTTGAAGAGCACTAAATAGAGTACAACGGTCCACATCGATGATTTGAAGTTGCGCAACTCTCTCCCTGGAGGAGCTTTTCACGTTTTTGAGCAATTTGAGACATAACTTTGTCTATTCGCGTCTTTACCTTACGAAACATGGCACGACGGCTCAACAAGAAAGTTAGACTTTTAAGAGCACTAAATAGAGTACAACGGTCCACATGGATGCTTTGGAATTGCTCAACTCTCTCCATAGAGGAGCGTTTTACGTTTTTAAGCAATTTGAGACATAACTTGGTCTATTCGCGTCTTTACCTTACGAAACGTGGAACGAAGGCTCAACTGGCAAGTTAGACTTTTAAGAGCACTAAATACAGTACAACGGTCCACATCGATGCTTTGGAGTTGCGCAACTCTCTCCATAGAGGAGCTTTTCACGTTTTTGAGCAATTTGAGAAATAACTTGGTCTATTCGCGTCTTTACCTTACAAAACGTGGCACGAAGGCTCAACTAGCAAGTTAGACTTTTAGGAGCACATAATAGAGTACAACGGTCCACATCGATGATTTGAAGTTACGCAACTCTCTCCAAAGAGGAGCTTTTCACGTTTTTGAGCAATTTGAGACATAACTTGGTCTATTCGCGTCTTTACCTTACGAAACGTGGCACGACAGCTCAACAAGCAAGTTAGACTTTTAAGAGCACTAAATAGAGTACAATGGTCCACATGGATGTTTTGGAATTTCTCAACTCTCTCCATAGAGGAGCTTCTCACGTTTTTGAGCAATTTGAGACATAACTTGGTCTATTCGCGTCTTTTCCTTACGAAACGTGGCACGAAGGCTCAACTAGCAAGTTAGACTTTTAAGAGCACTAAATAGAGTACAACGGTTCACATCGATGCTTTGGAGTTGCGCAACTCTCTCAATAGAGGAGCTTTTCACGTTTTTGAGCAATTTGAGACATAACTTGGTCTATTCGCGTCTTTACCTTACGAAACATGGCACGACGGCTCAACAAGCAAGTTACACTTTTAAGAGCACTAAATAGAGTACAACGGTCCACACGGATGCTTTGGAATTGCTCAACTCTCTCCATAGAGGAGCGTTTCACGTTTTTAAGCAATTTGAGACATAACTTGGTCTATTCGCGTCTTTACCTTACGAAACGTGGAACGAAGGCTCAACTGGCAAGTTAGACTTTTAAGAGCACTAAATAGAGTACAATGGTCCACATCGATGCTTTGGAATTGCTCAACTCTCTCCATAGAGGAGCTGTTCACGTTTTCGTGCAATTTGAGACATAACTTGATCTATTCGCCTCTTTACCTTACGAAACGGGGCACGAAGGCTCAACTAGCAAGTTAGACTTTTAAGAGCACTAAATAGAGTACAATGGTCCACATGGATGCTTTGGAATTGCTCAACTCTCTCCATAGAGGAGCGTTTCAAGTTTTTAAGCAATTTGAGACATAACTTGGTCTATTCGCGTCTTTACCTTACAAAACGTGGCACGAAGGCTCAACTAGCAAGTTAGACTTTGAAGAGCACTAAATAGAGTACAACGGTCCACATCGATGATTTGAAGTTGCGCAACTCTCTCCCTGGAGGAGCTTTTCACGTTTTTGAGCAATTTGAGACATAACTTTGTCTATTCGCGTCTTTACCTTACGAAACATGGCACGACGGCTCAACAAGAAAGTTAGACTTTTAAGAGCACTAAATAGAGTACAACGGTCCACATGGATGCTTTGGAATTGCTCAACTCTCTCCATAGAGGAGCGTTTTACGTTTTTAAGCAATTTGAGACATAACTTGGTCTATTCGCGTATTTACCTTACGAAACGTGGAACGAAGGCTCAACTGGCAAGTTAGACTTTTAAGAGCACTAAATACAGTACAACGGTCCACATCGATGCTTTGGAGTTGCGCAACTCTCTCCATAGAGGAGCTTTTCACGTTTTTGAGCAATTTGAGAAATAACTTGGTCTATTCGCGTCTTTACCTTACAAAACGTGGCACGAAGGCTCAACTAGCAAGTTAGACTTTTAGGAGCACATAATAGAGTACAACGGTCCACATCGATGATTTGAAGTTACGCAACTCTCTCCAAAGAGGAGCTTTTCACGTTTTTGAGCAATTTGAGACATAACTTGGTCTATTCGCGTCTTTACCTTACGAAACGTGGCACGACAGCTCAACAAGCAAGTTAGACTTTTAAGAGCACTAAATAGAGTACAATGGTCCACATGGATGTTTTGGAATTTCTCAACTCTCTCCATAGAGGAGCTTCTCACGTTTTTGAGCAATTTGAGACATAACTTGGTCTATTCGCGTCTTTTCCTTACGAAACGTGGCACGAAGGCTCAACTAGCAAGTTAGACTTTTAAGAGCACTAAATAGAGTACAACGGTTCACATCGATGCTTTGGAGTTGCGCAACTCTCTCAATAGAGGAGCTTTTCACGTTTTTGAGCAATTTGAGACATAACTTGGTCTATTCGCGTCTTTACCTTACGAAACATGGCACGACGGCTCAACAAGCAAGTTACACTTTTAAGAGCACTAAATAGAGTACAACGGTCCACACGGATGCTTTGGAATTGCTCAACTCTCTCCATAGAGGAGCGTTTCACGTTTTTAAGCAATTTGAGACATAACTTGGTCTATTCGCGTCTTTACCTTACGAAACGTGGAACGAAGGCTCAACTGGCAAGTTAGACTTTTAAGAGCACTAAATAGAGTACAATGGTCCACATCGATGCTTTGGAATTGCTCAACTCTCTCCATAGAGGAGCTGTTCACGTTTTCGTGCAATTTGAGACATAACTTGATCTATTCGCCTCTTTACCTTACGAAACGGGGCACGAAGGCTCAACTAGCAAGTTAGACTTTTAAGAGCACTAAATAGAGTACAATGGTCCACATGGATGCTTTGGAATTGCTCAACTCTCTCCATAGAGGAGCGTTTCACGTTTTTAAGCAATTTGAGACATAACTTGGTCTATTCACGTCTTTACCTTCCGAAACGTGGCACGAAGGCTCAACTAGCAAGTTAGAATTTTCAGAGCACTAAATAGAGTACAACGGTCTACATCGATGCTTTGGAATTGCTCAACCCTCTCCATAGAGGAGCTTCTCACGTTTTTGAGCAATTTGAGACATAACTGGGTCTATTCGCGTCTTTTCCTTACGAAACGTGGCACGAAGGCTCAACTAGCAAGTTAGACTTTTAAGAGCACTAAATAGAGTACAACGGTCCACATCGATGCTTTGGAGTTGCGCAACTCTCTCCATAGAGGAGCTTTTCACGTTTTTGAGCAATTTGAGACATATTTTGGTCTATTCGCGTCTTTACCTTACAAAACGTGGCACGAAGGCTCAACTAGCAAGTTAGACTTTGAAGGGCACTAAATAGAGTACAACGGTCCACATCGATGATTTGAAGTTGCGCAACTCTCTCCATAGAGGAGCTTTTCACGTTTTTGAGCAATTTGAGACATAACTTGGTCTATTCGCGTCTTTATCATACGAAACATGGCACGACGGCTCAACAAGAAAGTTAGACTTTTAAGAGCACTAAATAGAGTACAACGGTCCACATGGATGCTTTGGAATTGCTCAACTCTCTCCATAGAGGAGCGTTTCACGTTTTTAAGCAATTTGAGACATAACTTGGTCTATTCGCGTCTTTACCTTACGAAACGTGGAATGAAGGCTCAACTGGCAAGTTAGACTTTTAAGAGCACTAAATAGAGTACAACGGTCCACATCGATGCTTTGGAGTTGCGCAACTCTCTCCATAGGGGAGCTTTTCACTTTTTTGAGCAATTTGAGACATAACTTGGACTATTCGCGTCTTTACCTTACGAAACATGGCACGACGGCTCAACAAGCAAGATACACTTTTAAGAGCACTACATAGAGTACAACGGTCCACACGGATGCTTTGGAATTGCTCAACTCTCTCCATAGAGGAGCGTTTCACGTTTTTAAGCAATTTGAGACATAACTTGGTCTATTCACGCCTTTACCTTGCGAAACGTGGCACGAAGGCTCAACTGGCAAGTTATACTTTTCAGAGCACTAAATAGAGTACAACGGTCTACATCGATGCTTTGGAATTGCTCAACTCTCTCCATAGAGGGGCTTCTCACGTTTTTTAACAATTTGAGAAATAACTTGGTCTATTCGCGTCTTTTCCTTACGAAACGTGGCACGAAGGCTCAACTCGCAAGTTAGACTTTTAAGAGCACTAAATAGAGTACAACGGTCCACATCGATGCTTTGGACTTGCGCAACTCTCTCCATAGAGGAGCTTTTCACGTTTTTGAGCAATTTGAGACATAACTGGGTCTATTCGCGTCTTTTCCTTACGAAACGTGGCACGAAGGCTCAACTAGCAAGTTAGACTTTTAAGAGCACTAAATAGAGTACAACGGTCCACATCGATGCTTTGGAGTTGCGCAACTCTCTCCATAGAGGAGCTTTTCACGTTTTTGAGCAATTTGAGACATATTTTGGTCTATTCGCGTCTTTACCTTACAAAACGTGGCACGAAGGCTCAACTAGCAAGTTAGACTTTGAAGGGCACTAAATAGAGTACAACGGTCCACATCGATGATTTGAAGTTGCGCAACTCTCTCCATAGAGGAGCTTTTCACGTTTTTGAGCAATTTGAGACATAACTTGGTCTATTCGCGTCTTTATCATACGAAACATGGCACGACGGCTCAACAAGAAAGTTAGACTTTTAAGAGCACTAAATAGAGTACAACGGTCCACATGGATGCTTTGGAATTGCTCAACTCTCTCCATAGAGGAGCGTTTCACGTTTTTAAGCAATTTGAGACATAACTTGGTCTATTCGCGTCTTTACCTTACGAAACGTGGAATGAAGGCTCAACTGGCAAGTTAGACTTTTAAGAGCACTAAATAGAGTACAACGGTCCACATCGATGGTTTGGAGTTGCGCAACTCTCTCCATAGGGGAGCTTTTCACTTTTTTGAGCAATTTGAGACATAACTTGGACTATTCGCGTCTTTACCTTACGAAACATGGCACGACGGCTCAACAAGCAAGATACACTTTTAAGAGCACTACATAGAGTACAACGGTCCACACGGATGCTTTGGAATTGCTCAACTCTCTCCATAGAGGAGCGTTTCACGTTTTTAAGCAATTTGAGACATAACTTGGTCTATTCACGTCTTTACCTTGCGAAACGTGGCACGAAGGCTCAACTGGCAAGTTATACTTTTCAGAGCACTAAATAGAGTACAACGGTCTACATCGATGCTTTGGAATTGCTCAACTCTCTCCATAGAGGGGCTTCTCACGTTTTTTAACAATTTGAGACATAACTTGGTCTATTCGCGTCTTTTCCTTACGAAACGTGGCACGAAGGCTCAACTCGCAAGTTAGACTTTTAAGAGCACTAAATAGAGTACAACGGTCCACATCGATCCTTTGGACTTGCGCAACTCTCTCCATAGAGGAGCTTTTCACGTTTTTGAGCAATTTGAGACATAAATTGGTCTATTCGCGTCTTTACCTTACGAAACATGGCACGACGGCTCAACAAGCAAGTTACACTTTTAAGAGCACTAAATAGAGTACAACGGTCAACACGGATGCTTTGCAATTGATCAACTCTCTCCATGGAGGAGCGTTTCACGTTTTTAAGCAATTTGAGACATAACTTGGTCTATTCGCGTCTTTACCTTGCGAAACGTGGCACGAAGGCTCAACTAGCAAGTTAGACTTTTCAGAGCACTAAATAGAGTACAACGGTCTGCATCGATGCTTTGCAATTGCTCAACTCTCTCCATAGAGGAGCTTCTCACGTTTTTGAGCAATTTGAGACATAACTTGGTCTATTCACGTCTTTTCCTTACGAAACGTGGCACGAAGGCTCAACTCGCAAGTTAGACTTTTAAGAGTACTAAATAGAGTACAACGGTCCACATCGATGCTTTGGAGTTGCGCAACTCTCTCCATAGAGGAGCTTTTCACGTTTTTGAGCAATTTGAGACATAACTTGGTCTATTCGCGTCTTTACCTTACGAAACATGGCACGACGGCTCAACAAGCAAGTTAGACGTTTAAGAGCACTAAATAGAGTACAACGGTCCACATGGATGCTTTGGAATTGCTCAACTCTCTCCATAGAGGAGCGTTTCACGTTTTTAAGCAATTTGAGACATAACTTTGTCTATTCGCATCCTTACCTTACGAAACGTGGAACGAAGGCTCAACTGGCAAGTTCGACTTTTAAGAGCACTAAATAGAGTACAACGGTCCACATTGATTGGATGCTTTGGAGTTGCGCAACTCTCTCCATAGGGGAGCTTTTAACGTTTTTGAGCAATTTGAGACATAACTTGGTCTATTCGCGTCTTTACCTTACGAAACATGGCTCGACGGCTTAACAAGCAAGTTAGAATTTTAAGAGCACTAAATAGAGTACAACAGTCCACATTGATGCTTTGAAGTTGCTCAACTCTCTCCATAGAGGAGCGTTTCATGTTTTTAAGCAATTTGAGACATAACTTGGTCTATTCGCGTCTTTACCTTGCGAAACGTGGCACGAAGGCTCAACTAGCAAGTTAGACTTTTCAGAGCACTAAATAGAGTACAACGGTCTACATCGATGCTTTGGAATTGCTCAACTCTCTCCATAGAGGAGCTTCTCACGTTTTTGAGCAATTTGAGACATAACTTGGCCTATTCGCGTCTTTTCCTTACGAAACGTGGCACGAAGGCTCAACTAGCAAGTTAGACTTTTAAGAGCACTAAATAGAGTACAACGGTCCACATCGATGCTTTGGAGTTGCGCAACTCTCTCCATAGAGGAGCTTTTCACGTTTTTGAGCAATTTGAGACATAACTTGGTCTATTCGCGTCTTTACCTTACGAAACATGGCACGACGGCTCAACAAGCAAGTTACACTTTTAAGCGCACTAAATAGAGTACAACGGTCCACACGGATGCTTTGGAATTGCTCAACTCTCTCCATAGAGTAGCGTTTCACGTTTTTAAGCAATTTGAGACATAACTTGGTCTATTCACGTCTTTACCTTGCGAAACATGGCACGAAGGCTCAACTAGCAAGTTAGACTTTTCAGAGCACTAAATAGAGTACAACGGTCTACATCGATGCTTTGGAATTGCTCAACTCTCTCCATAGACGAGCTTCTCACGTTTTTGAGCAATTTGAGACATAACTTGGTCTATTCGCGTCTTTTCCTTACGAAACGTGGCACGAAGGCTCAACTAGCAAGTTAGACTTTTCAGAGCACTAAATAGAGTACAACGGTCTACATCGATGCTTTGGAATTGCTCAACTCTCTCCATAGACGAGCTTCTCACGTTTTTGAGCAATTTGAGACATAACTTGGTCTATTCGCGTCTTTTCCTTACGAAACGTGGCACGAAGGCTCAACTAGCAAGTTAGACTTTTAAGAGCACTAAATAGAGTACAACGGTCCACATCGATGCTTTGGAGTTGCGCAACTCTCTCCATAGAGGAGCTTTTCACGTTTTTGAGCAATTTGAGACATAACTTGGTCTATTCGCGTCTTTACCTTACGAAACTTGGCACGACGGCTCAACAAGCAAGTTACACTTTTAAGAGCACTAAATAGAGTACAACGGTCCACACGGATGCTTTGGAATTGCTCAACTCTCTCCATAGAGTAGCGTTTCACGTTTTTAAGCAATTTGAGACATAACTTGGTCTATTCACGTCTTTACTTTGCGAAACATGGCACGAAGGCTCAACTAGCAAGTTAGACTTTTCAGAGCACTAAATAGAGTACAACGGTCTACATCGATGCTTTGGAATTGCTCAACTCTCTCCATAGACGAGCTTCTCACGTTTTTGAGCAATTTGAGACATAACTTGGTCTATTCGCGTCTTTTCCTTACGAAACGTGGCACGAAGGCTCAACTAGCAAGTTAGACTTTTAAGAGTACTAAATAGAGTACAACGGTCCACATCGATGCTTTGGAGTTGCGCAACTCTCTCCATAGAGGAGCTTTTCACGTTTTTGAGCAATTTGAGACATAACTTGGTCTATTCGCGTCTTTACCTTACGAAACATGGCACGACGGCTCAACAAGCAAGTTAGACTTTTAAGAGCACTAAATAGAGTACAACGGTCCACATGGATGCTTTGAAATTGCGCAACTCTCTCCATAGAGGAGCGTTTCAAGTTTTTAAGCAATTTGAGACATAACTTGGTCTATTCGCGTCTTTACCTTACAAAACGTGGCACGAAGGCTCAACTAGCAAGTTAGACTTTGAAGAGCACTAAATAGAGTACAACGGTCCACATCGATGATTTGAAGTTGCGCAACTCTCTCCATGGAGGAGCTTTTCACGTTTTTGAGCAATTTGAGACATAACTTTGTCTATTCGCGTCTTTACCTTACGAAACATGGCACGACGGCTCAACAAGAAAGTTAGACTTTTAAGAGCACTAAATAGAGTACAACGGTCCACATGGATGCTTTGGAATTGCTCAACTCTCTCCATAGAGGAGCGTTTTACGTTTTTAAGCAATTTGAGACATAACTTGGTCTATTCGCGTCTTTACCTTACGAAACGTGGAACGAAGGCTCAACTGGCAAGTTAGACTTTTAAGAGCACTAAATACAGTACAACGGTCCACATCGATGCTTTGGAGTTGCGCAACTCTCTCCATAGAGGAGCTTTTCACGTTTTTGAGCAATTTGAGAAATAACTTGGTCTATTCGCGTCTTTACCTTACAAAACGTGGCACGAAGGCTCAACTAGCAAGTTAGACTTTTAGGAGCACATAATAGAGTACAACGGTCCACATCGATGATTTGAAGTTACGCAACTCTCTCCAAAGAGGAGCTTTTCACGTTTTTGAGCAATTTGAGACATAACTTGGTCTATTCGCGTCTTTACCTTACGAAACGTGGCACGACAGCTCAACAAGCAAGTTAGACTTTTAAGAGCACTAAATAGAGTACAATGGTCCACATGGATGTTTTGGAATTTCTCAACTCTCTCCATAGAGGAGCTTCTCACGTTTTTGAGCAATTTGAGACATAACTTGGTCTATTCGCGTCTTTTCCTTACGAAACGTGGCACGAAGGCTCAACTAGCAAGTTAGACTTTTAAGAGCACTAAATAGAGTACAACGGTTCACATCGATGCTTTGGAGTTGCGCAACTCTCTCAATAGAGGAGCTTTTCACGTTTTTGAGCAATTTGAGACATAACTTGGTCTATTCGCGTCTTTACCTTACGAAACATGGCACGACGGCTCAACAAGCAAGTTACACTTTTAAGAGCACTAAATAGAGTACAACGGTCCACACGGATGCTTTGGAATTGCTCAACTCTCTCCATAGAGGAGCGTTTCACGTTTTTAAGCAATTTGAGACATAACTTGGTCTATTCGCGTCTTTACCTTACGAAACGTGGAACGAAGGCTCAACTGGCAAGTTAGACTTTTAAGAGCACTAAATAGAGTACAATGGTCCACATCGATGCTTTGGAATTGCTCAACTCTCTCCATAGAGGAGCTGTTCACGTTTTCGTGCAATTTGAGACATAACTTGATCTATTCGCCTCTTTACCTTACGAAACGGGGCACGAAGGCTCAACTAGCAAGTTAGACTTTTAAGAGCACTAAATAGAGTACAATGGTCCACATGGATGCTTTGGAATTGCTCAACTCTCTCCATAGAGGAGCGTTTCACGTTTTTAAGCAATTTGAGACATAACTTGGTCTATTCACGTCTTTACCTTCCGAAACGTGGCACGAAGGCTCAACTAGCAAGTTAGAATTTTCAGAGCACTAAATAGAGTACAACGGTCTACATCGATGCTTTGGAATTGCTCAACCCTCTCCATAGAGGAGCTTCTCACGTTTTTGAGCAATTTGAGACATAACTGGGTCTATTCGCGTCTTTTCCTTACGAAACGTGGCACGAAGGCTCAACTAGCAAGTTAGACTTTTAAGAGCACTAAATAGAGTACAACGGTCCACATCGATGCTTTGGAGTTGCGCAACTCTCTCCATAGAGGAGCTTTTCACGTTTTTGAGCAATTTGAGACATATTTTGGTCTATTCGCGTCTTTACCTTACAAAACGTGGCACGAAGGCTCAACTAGCAAGTTAGACTTTGAAGGGCACTAAATAGAGTACAACGGTCCACATCGATGATTTGAAGTTGCGCAACTCTCTCCATAGAGGAGCTTTTCACGTTTTTGAGCAATTTGAGACATAACTTGGTCTATTCGCGTCTTTATCATACGAAACATGGCACGACGGCTCAACAAGAAAGTTAGACTTTTAAGAGCACTAAATAGAGTACAACGGTCCACATGGATGCTTTGGAATTGCTCAACTCTCTCCATAGAGGAGCGTTTCACGTTTTTAAGCAATTTGAGACATAACTTGGTCTATTCGCGTCTTTACCTTACGAAACGTGGAATGAAGGCTCAACTGGCAAGTTAGACTTTTAAGAGCACTAAATAGAGTACAACGGTCCACATCGATGGTTTGGAGTTGCGCAACTCTCTCCATAGGGGAGCTTTTCACTTTTTTGAGCAATTTGAGACATAACTTGGACTATTCGCGTCTTTACCTTACGAAACATGGCACGACGGCTCAACAAGCAAGATACACTTTTAAGAGCACTACATAGAGTACAACGGTCCACACGGATGCTTTGGAATTGCTCAACTCTCTCCATAGAGGAGCGTTTCACGTTTTTAAGCAATTTGAGACATAACTTGGTCTATTCACGTCTTTACCTTGCGAAACGTGGCACGAAGGCTCAACTGGCAAGTTATACTTTTCAGAGCACTAAATAGAGTACAACGGTCTACATCGATGCTTTGGAATTGCTCAACTCTCTCCATAGAGGGGCTTCTCACGTTTTTTAACAATTTGAGACATAACTTGGTCTATTCGCGTCTTTTCCTTACGAAACGTGGCACGAAGGCTCAACTCGCAAGTTAGACTTTTAAGAGCACTAAATAGAGTACAACGGTCCACATCGATCCTTTGGACTTGCGCAACTCTCTCCATAGAGGAGCTTTTCACGTTTTTGAGCAATTTGAGACATAAATTGGTCTATTCGCGTCTTTACCTTACGAAACATGGCACGACGGCTCAACAAGCAAGTTACACTTTTAAGAGCACTAAATAGAGTACAACGGTCAACACGGATGCTTTGCAATTGATCAACTCTCTCCATGGAGGAGCGTTTCACGTTTTTAAGCAATTTGAGACATAACTTGGTCTATTCGCGTCTTTACCTTGCGAAACGTGGCACGAAGGCTCAACTAGCAAGTTAGACTTTTCAGAGCACTAAATAGAGTACAACGGTCTGCATCGATGCTTTGCAATTGCTCAACTCTCTCCATAGAGGAGCTTCTCACGTTTTTGAGCAATTTGAGACATAACTTGGTCTATTCACGTCTTTTCCTTACGAAACGTGGCACGAAGGCTCAACTCGCAAGTTAGACTTTTAAGAGTACTAAATAGAGTACAACGGTCCACATCGATGCTTTGGAGTTGCGCAACTCTCTCCATAGAGGAGCTTTTCACGTTTTTGAGCAATTTGAGACATAACTTGGTCTATTCGCGTCTTTACCTTACGAAACATGGCACGACGGCTCAACAAGCAAGTTAGACGTTTAAGAGCACTAAATAGAGTACAACGGTCCACATGGATGCTTTGGACTTGCTCAACTCTCTCCATAGAGGAGCGTTTCACGTTTTTAAGCAATTTGAGACATAACTTTGTCTATTCGCATCCTTACCTTACGAAACGTGGAACGAAGGCTCAACTGGCAAGTTCGACTTTTAAGAGCACTAAATAGAGTACAACGGTCCACATTGATTGGATGCTTTGGAGTTGCGCAACTCTCTCCATAGGGGAGCTTTTAACGTTTTTGAGCAATTTGAGACATAACTTGGTCTATTCGCGTCTTTACCTTACGAAACATGGCTCGACGGCTTAACAAGCAAGTTAGAATTTTAAGAGCACTAAATAGAGTACAACAGTCCACATTGATGCTTTGAAGTTGCTCAACTCTCTCCATAGAGGAGCGTTTCATGTTTTTAAGCAATTTGAGACATAACTTGGTCTATTCGCGTCTTTACCTTGCGAAACGTGGCACGAAGGCTCAACTAGCAAGTTAGACTTTTCAGAGCACTAAATAGAGTACAACGGTCTACATCGATGCTTTGGAATTGCTCAACTCTCTCCATAGAGGAGCTTCTCACGTTTTTGAGCAATTTGAGACATAACTTGGCCTATTCGCGTCTTTTCCTTACGAAACGTGGCACGAAGGCTCAACTAGCAAGTTAGACTTTTAAGAGCACTAAATAGAGTACAACGGTCCACATCGATGCTTTGGAGTTGCGCAACTCTCTCCATAGAGGAGCTTTTCACGTTTTTGAGCAATTTGAGACATAACTTGGTCTATTCGCGTCTTTACCTTACGAAACTTGGCACGACGGCTCAACAAGCAAGTTACACTTTTAAGAGCACTAAATAGAGTACAACGGTCCACACGGATGCTTTGGAATTGCTCAACTCTCTCCATAGAGTAGCGTTTCACGTTTTTAAGCAATTTGAGACATAACTTGGTCTATTCACGTCTTTACTTTGCGAAACATGGCACGAAGGCTCAACTAGCAAGTTAGACTTTTCAGAGCACTAAATAGAGTACAACGGTCTACATCGATGCTTTGGAATTGCTCAACTCTCTCCATAGACGAGCTTCTCACGTTTTTGAGCAATTTGAGACATAACTTGGTCTATTCGCGTCTTTTCCTTACGAAACGTGGCACGAAGGCTCAACTAGCAAGTTAGACTTTTAAGAGTACTAAATAGAGTACAACGGTCCACATCGATGCTTTGGAGTTGCGCAACTCTCTCCATAGAGGAGCTTTTCACGTTTTTGAGCAATTTGAGACATAACTTGGTCTATTCGCGTCTTTACCTTACGAAACATGGCACGACGGCTCAACAAGCAAGTTAGACTTTTAAGAGCACTAAATAGAGTACAACGGTCCACATGGATGCTTTGAAATTGCGCAACTCTCTCCATAGAGGAGCGTTTCAAGTTTTTAAGCAATTTGAGACATAACTTGGTCTATTCGCGTCTTTACCTTACAAAACGTGGCACGAAGGCTCAACTAGCAAGTTAGACTTTGAAGAGCACTAAATAGAGTACAACGGTCCACATCGATGATTTGAAGTTGCGCAACTCTCTCCATGGAGGAGCTTTTCACGTTTTTGAGCAATTTGAGACATAACTTTGTCTATTCGCGTCTTTACCTTACGAAACATGGCACGACGGCTCAACAAGAAAGTTAGACTTTTAAGAGCACTAAATAGAGTACAACGGTCCACATGGATGCTTTGGAATTGCTCAACTCTCTCCATAGAGGAGCGTTTTACGTTTTTAAGCAATTTGAGACATAACTTGGTCTATTCGCGTCTTTACCTTACGAAACGTGGAACGAAGGCTCAACTGGCAAGTTAGACTTTTAAGAGCACTAAATACAGTACAACGGTCCACATCGATGCTTTGGAGTTGCGCAACTCTCTCCATAGAGGAGCTTTTCACGTTTTTGAGCAATTTGAGAAATAACTTGGTCTATTCGCGTCTTTACCTTACAAAACGTGGCACGAAGGCTCAACTAGCAAGTTAGACTTTTAGGAGCACATAATAGAGTACAACGGTCCACATCGATGATTTGAAGTTACGCAACTCTCTCCAAAGAGGAGCTTTTCACGTTTTTGAGCAATTTGAGACATAACTTGGTCTATTCGCGTCTTTACCTTACGAAACGTGGCACGACAGCTCAACAAGCAAGTTAGACTTTTAAGAGCACTAAATAGAGTACAATGGTCCACATGGATGTTTTGGAATTTCTCAACTCTCTCCATAGAGGAGCTTTTCACGTTTTTGAGCAATTTGAGACATAACTTGGTCTATTCGCGTCTTTTCCTTACGAAACGTGGCACGAAGGCTCAACTAGCAAGTTAGACTTTTAAGAGCACTAAATAGAGTACAACGGTTCACATCGATGCTTTGGAGTTGCGCAACTCTCTCAATAGAGGAGCTTTTCACGTTTTTGAGCAATTTGAGACATAACTTGGTCTATTCGCGTCTTTACCTTACGAAACATGGCACGACGGCTCAACAAGCAAGTTACACTTTTAAGAGCACTAAATAGAGTACAACGGTCCACACGGATGCTTTGGAATTGCTCAACTCTCTCCATAGAGGAGCGTTTCACGTTTTTAAGCAATTTGAGACATAACTTGGTCTATTCGCGTCTTTACCTTACGAAACGTGGAACGAAGGCTCAACTGGCAAGTTAGACTTTTAAGAGCACTAAATAGAGTACAATGGTCCACATCGATGCTTTGGAATTGCTCAACTCTCTCCATAGAGGAGCTGTTCACGTTTTCGTGCAATTTGAGACATAACTTGATCTATTCGCCTCTTTACCTTACGAAACGGGGCACGAAGGCTCAACTAGCAAGTTAGACTTTTAAGAGCACTAAATAGAGTACAATGGTCCACATGGATGCTTTGGAATTGCTCAACTCTCTCCATAGAGGAGCGTTTCACGTTTTTAAGCAATTTGAGACATAACTTGGTCTATTCACGTCTTTACCTTCCGAAACGTGGCACGAAGGCTCAACTAGCAAGTTAGAATTTTCAGAGCACTAAATAGAGTACAACGGTCTACATCGATGCTTTGGAATTGCTCAACCCTCTCCATAGAGGAGCTTCTCACGTTTTTGAGCAATTTGAGACATAACTGGGTCTATTCGCGTCTTTTCCTTACGAAACGTGGCACGAAGGCTCAACTAGCAAGTTAGACTTTTAAGAGCACTAAATAGAGTACAACGGTCCACATCGATGCTTTGGAGTTGCGCAACTCTCTCCATAGAGGAGCTTTTCACGTTTTTGAGCAATTTGAGACATATTTTGGTCTATTCGCGTCTTTACCTTACAAAACGTGGCACGAAGGCTCAACTAGCAAGTTAGACTTTGAAGGGCACTAAATAGAGTACAACGGTCCACATCGATGATTTGAAGTTGCGCAACTCTCTCCATAGAGGAGCTTTTCACGTTTTTGAGCAATTTGAGACATAACTTGGTCTATTCGCGTCTTTATCATACGAAACATGGCACGACGGCTCAACAAGAAAGTTAGACTTTTAAGAGCACTAAATAGAGTACAACGGTCCACATGGATGCTTTGGAATTGCTCAACTCTCTCCATAGAGGAGCGTTTCACGTTTTTAAGCAATTTGAGACATAACTTGGTCTATTCGCGTCTTTACCTTACGAAACGTGGAATGAAGGCTCAACTGGCAAGTTAGACTTTTAAGAGCACTAAATAGAGTACAACGGTCCACATCGATGCTTTGGAGTTGCGCAACTCTCTCCATAGGGGAGCTTTTCACTTTTTTGAGCAATTTGAGACATAACTTGGACTATTCGCGTCTTTACCTTACGAAACATGGCACGACGGCTCAACAAGCAAGATACACTTTTAAGAGCACTACATAGAGTACAACGGTCCACACGGATGCTTTGGAATTGCTCAACTCTCTCCATAGAGGAGCGTTTCACGTTTTTAAGCAATTTGAGACATAACTTGGTCTATTCACGCCTTTACCTTGCGAAACGTGGCACGAAGGCTCAACTGGCAAGTTATACTTTTCAGAGCACTAAATAGAGTACAACGGTCTACATCGATGCTTTGGAATTGCTCAACTCTCTCCATAGAGGGGCTTCTCACGTTTTTTAACAATTTGAGAAATAACTTGGTCTATTCGCGTCTTTTCCTTACGAAACGTGGCACGAAGGCTCAACTCGCAAGTTAGACTTTTAAGAGCACTAAATAGAGTACAACGGTCCACATCGATGCTTTGGACTTGCGCAACTCTCTCCATAGAGGAGCTTTTCACGTTTTTGAGCAATTTGAGACATAAATTGGTCTATTCGCGTCTTTACCTTACGAAACATGGCACGACGGCTCAACAAGCAAGTTACACTTTTAAGAGCACTAAATAGAGTACAACGGTCAACACGGATGCTTTGCAATTGCTCAACTCTCTCCATGGAGGAGCGTTTCACGTTTTTAAGCAATTTGAGACATAACTTGGTCTATTCGCGTCTTTACCTTGCGAAACGTGGCACGAAGGCTCAACTAGCAAGTTAGACTTTTCAGAGCACTAAATAGAGTACAACGGTCTGCATCGATGCTTTGCAATTGCTCAACTCTCTCCATAGAGGAGCTTCTCACGTTTTTGAGCAATTTGAGACATAACTTGGTCTATTCGCGTCTTTTCCTTACGAAACGTGGCACGAAGGCTCAACTAGCAAGTTAGACTTTTAAGAGCCCTAAATAGAGTACAACGGTCCACATCGATGCTTTGGAGTTGCGCAACTCTCTCCATAGAGGAGCTTTTTAGTTTTTGAGCAATTTGAGAAATAACTTGGTCTATTCGCCTCTTCACCTTACAAAACGTGGCACGAAGGCTCAACTAGCAAGTTAGGCTTTTAGGAGCACTAAATAGAGTACAACGGTCCACATCGATGATTTGAAGTTACGCAACTCTCTCCAAAGAGGAGCTTTTCACGTTTTTGAGCAATTTGAGACATAACTTGGTCTATTCGCGTCTTTACCTTACGAAACGTGGCACGACAGCTCAACAAGCAAGTTAGACTTTTAAGAGCACTAAATAGAGTACAATGGTCCACATGGATGTTTTGGAATTTCTTAACTCTCTCCATAGAGGAGCTTCTCACGTTTTTGAGCAATTTGAGACATAACTTGGTCTATTCGCGTCTTTTCCTTACGAAACGTGGCACGAATGCTCAACTAGCAAGTTAGACTTTTAAGAGCACTAAATAGAGTACAACGGTTCACATCGATGCTTTGGAGTTGCGCAACTCTCTCAATAGAGGAGCTTTTCACGTTTTTGAGCAATTTGAGACATAACTTGGTCTATTCGCGTCTTTACCTTACGAAACATGGCACGACGGCTCAACAAGCAAGTTACACTTTTAAGAGCACTAAATAGAGTACAACGGTCCACACGGATGCCTTGCAATTGCTCAACTCTCTCCATAGAGGAGCGTTTCACGTTTTTAAGCAATTTGAGACATAACTTGGTCTATTCGCGTCTTTACCTTACGAAACGTGGAACGAAGGCTCAACTAGCAAGTTAGACTTTTAAGAGCACTAAATAGAGTACAATGGTCCACATGGATGCTTTGGAATTACTCAACTCTCTCCATAGAGGAGCGTTTCACGTTTTTAAGCAATTTGAGACATAACTTGGTCTATTCACGTCTTTACCTTGCGAAACGTGGCACGAAGGCTCAACTATCAAGTTAGAATTTTCAGAGCACTAAATAGAGTACAACGGTCTACATCGATGCTTTGGAATTGCTCAACCCTCTCCATAGAGGAGCTTCTCACGTTTTTGAGCAATTTGAGACATAACTTGGTCTATTCGCGTCTTTTCCTTACGAAACGTGGCACGAAGGCTCAACTAGCAAGTTAGACTTTTAAGAGCACTAAATAGAGTACAACGGTCCACATCGATGCTTTGGAGTTGCGCAACTCTCTCCATAGAGGAGCTTTTCACGTTTTTGAGACATAACTTGGTCTATTCGCGTCTTTACCTTACAAAACGTGGCACGAAGGCTCAACGAGCAAGTTAGACTTTGAAGAGCACTAAATAGAGTACAACGGTCCACATCGATGATTTGAAGTTGCGCAACTCTCTCCATGGAGGAGCTTTTCACGTTTTTGAGCAATTTGAGACATAACTTTGTCTATTCGCGTCTTTACCTTACGAAACATGGCACGACGGCTCAACAAGAAAGTTAGACTTTTAAGAGCACTAAATAGAGTACAAAGGTCCACATGGATGCTTTGGAATTGCTCAACTCTCTCCATAGAGGAGCGTTTTACGTTTTTAAGCAATTTGAGACATAACTTGGTCTATTCGCGTCTTTACCTTACGAAACGTGGAACGAAGGCTCAACTGGCAAGTTAGACTTTTAAGAGCACTAAATAGAGTACAACGGTCCACATCGATGCTTTGGAGTTGCGCAACTCTCTCCATAGGGGAGCTTTTCACGTTTTTGAGCAATTTGAGACATAACTTGGTCTATTCGTGTCTTTACCTTACGAAACATGGCTCGACGGCTCAACAAGCAAGTTAGAATTTTAAGAGCACTAAATAGAGTACAACGGTCCACATTGATGCTTTGGAATTGCTCAACTCTCTCCATAGAGGAGCGTTTCACGTTTTTAAGCAATTTGAGACATAACATGGTCTATTCGCGTCTTTACCTTGCGAAACGTGGCACGAAGGCTCAACTAGCAAGTTAGACTTTTAAGAGCACTAAATAGAGTACAACGGTCCACATCGATGCTTTGGAATTGCTCAACTCTCTCCATAGACGAGCTGTTCACGTTTTCGTGCAATTTGAGACATAACTTGATCTATTCGCCTCTTTATCTTACGAAACGTGGCACGAAGGCTCAACTAGCAGGTTAGACTTTTAAGAGCACTAAATAGAGTACAACGGTCCACGTGGATGCTTTGGAATTGCTCAGCTCTCTCCGTAGAGGAGCGTTTCACGTTTTTATGCAATTTGAGACATAACTTGGTCTATTTGCATCTTTACCTTACGAAACGTGACACGAAGGCTCAACTAGCAAGTTTGAATTTTAAGAGCACTAAATAGAGTACAACGGTCTACATCGACGCTTTGGAATTGCTCAACTCTCTCCACAGAGGAACTTCTCACGTTTTTGAGCAATTTGAGACATAACTTGGTCTATTCGCGTCTTTTCCTTACGAAACGTGGCACGAATGCTCAACTGTAGGACCTAGGCGACACAAGAGGGGGAGGGGATAAATTGTGTCCCCAAATTCCAACTGGGAATCCCCTTACTTTTAAACAGCAAATAGAACACAAAAAGAAAGACACAAAGTACAGAAGTTGGTCTTTACTAGTATAGCCCTAACTGGTTCAAATCAATTTCAGTTTGAGATGCAATATCTTAATCCAAAATGAGAAGGCAAGTAGGACACAACTATATAAGATGTATATAAACGAATATATATGATATAAGATGCTAAGATTCAAGTAATCAACACACTAATTCAGAATTTCATAAACTAGGTTAAAGGGACTAAAATATCAATATTAAGAACGATATATTTAGATGTAAACCGAAAATCAAACTTTAACTGTAAACCATCAACCAAATCAAATTAGAGTATAATAAGTACCAGATTATGAAAACAGTTCAGAATATCAATATTAGAATGCTTAGAAAAGTTTTGACCAATATAAACACAAAATGGGCGGATTTGATTTTGCAAGTAATGAGTAGAGAAATGAACTTTCAAATTCAAGTCACCCAAAATTATCACAAGATAATCGAATGATCAAGAATTATGAATGGCAGGATTGAACAGGTAAATAATCAAAGCATGCAAAACAATAAACAAGCAAAAAGTAAAGCACACGATGATTTATAGTAGTTCGGAGCACCCTCCTACGTCTACTACCTAAGCACCCTTACTTAGGATTTTCAAATCCACTAGGATAAATAGTTTCCTCAAGAAACCAACAACTCACAGAGGGTTTTTACAAGTCACCCTTAAACTTTTCACAACCTCACAAGGTAAGGGATACAATTTTAGGCTCTAGGTTCCACTCTAGTGTTTAACCAATAAGGTTTGAGGGAACTCTCACAAATTTGACAAAGGCTCACAGGTAGGATTGAAATATAAAGTGTCGGAGAGCTTTTTAGTAACAAAAATATATGCTTGTAAAACTAGACTTGGAAGACTTGGCTTTTTTTTTTGCTGGAGAGAAAGAGAGCTTGAGAGAATAGGCTATGTAGCTTGTAGCAAGTCTTCTGTCTTCTCCTCTTGTATGGATGGCTATTTATAGGAAAGCCAAGTAGAGATAGTTGAGAGCATCCCTTGATCTTCTCATCTTCACTTGAACTTTGAATTTGAATGTAGTTTTTTTTTTTGAAAACAAACTTGATATTCTCCTTTTATAGTGCAACAGCCTCTCTTTGAACAATGCTGCCAACAAACTTGATTTCCTCCATTCAAATGTATCAATCTCTTGTCTTTGAATGTAGACAACATACTTGGCCATGTTCACCCAAGATTTTCGTCCATTTAAGTCTCTTGTTGAAGAAATGCAACCACTTGATCATAACAACTCCATTTTGACTTGAATGAGATCTTTACCAACATGACTTTTGAAATTGGCTTCATCTTCTTTCAAATTTCAGCCAATCAAAGCTCCTTTGAAGATATCTCCTCAGCTTCAACTTTGAAATTTTGATTTCAAGGGCTTGAATCCCTCTCTGGGTTATCTCCTCATAAGTTGCAACAAACTTTGATTTTGATCTTCAAAAAATACAGCAACACATCTTGAACCTTGCCACATTCTTGTTCTTGTACACTGAATTTCGAAAATCATGCAACAACCTTGACCTGATTTTGAATTTCGAATTTCGAATCTCCAACTTTGAATTTCGAATCCTCTCTTTAAATTTTGAATGTAGTTTGTTGAAATCTCCATCAAATACTCTCCATAAAGTGCTTGTCTGAAATTGACACAGCTTGTCCTAATTGGACACACCTTGTCTGAAATGAACACTTCTTGTCTGAATTGGACATTTTCAACATTCACCTTCTAGTGGATTTGCAAGAGTGCTTAGGATTTTCATAGCTTGTCCTAAGTCTTACGAGACTATTCTTGGACAGCCGGATTACTACGACTCTTGTCTTAACCTGAAAAACCTTAAGATATGCTTGTAAGCTCATTTGAGCTTCATGCTTGAACCATAGGCTAGTTTAGTTCAAATAATCAAAATTTGAGCATACAACATCATAATATATATGGAATTATGTACATATAAGTTTCCAGCTCAAACAAATATCATTTAGTCACATAAGCACTCAATTAAGACAAAATAAACATAATTTTCGGATATGAACTAGGGCACAGATTTTCAGCTACTAAACGGCAGAATTTGTTATTTATACCTTCATGTAAAATGTTCCTTATTATGTGATTAATGTCTCTGTAAAAATTCAGCTCATTTAGACGTCATTTGATATAAAAACGATCGTTGTGTTCACAACTAGTTTTAAAACACTTGAATGAAAAACCAATTAAGAGAAGTCTCAAATTCAATCAATTTACCATCAAATGCATCACAAAGATCATGTAATCAAATAGCGTAGCATGATACAATCATCAAAACAAAAAATGTAGGACCTTTGGTCCAACATCAACTAGCAAGTTAGACTTTTAAGAGCACTAAATAGAGTACAACGGTCCACATCGATGCTTTGGAGTTGCGCAACTCTCTCCATAGAGGAGCTTTTAACGTTTTTGAGCAATTTGAGACATAACTTGGTCTATTCGCGTCTTTACCTTACGAAACATGGCTCGACGGCTCAACAGGCAAGTTAGAATTTTAAGAGCACTAAATAGAGTACAACGGTCCACATTGATGCTTTGGAATTGCTCAACTGTCTCCATAGAGGAGAGTTTCACGTTTTTAAGCAATTTGAGACATAACTTGGTGTATTCGCGTCTTTACCTTACGAAACGTGGCACGAAGGCTCAACTAGCAAGTTAGACTTTTCAGAGCACTAAATAGAGTACAACGGCCTACATCGATGCTTTGGAATTGCTCAACTCTCTCCATAGAGGAGCTTCTCACGTTTTTGAGCAATTTGACACATAACTTGGTCTATTCGCGTCTTTTCCTTACGAAACGTGGCACGAAGGCTCAACTAGCAAGTTAGACTTTTAAGAGCACTAAATAGAGTACAACGGTCCACATCGATGCTTTGGAGTTGCGCAACTCTCTCCATAGAGGAGCTTTTCACGTTTTTGAGCAATTTGAGACATAACTTGGTCTATTCGCGTCTTTACCTTACGAAACATGGCACGACGGCTCAACAAGCAAGTTACACTTTTAAGAGCACTAAATAGAGTACAACGGTCCACACGGATGCTTTGGAGTTGCGCAACTCTCTCCATAGAGGAGCATTTCACGTTTTTGAGCAATTTGAGACATAACTTGGTCTATTCGCGTCTTTACCTTACGAAACATGGCACGACGGCTCAACAAGCAAGTTACACTTTTAAGAGCACTAAATAGAGTACAACGGTCCACACGGATGCTTTGGAATTGCTCAACTCTCTCCATAGAGGAGAGTTTCACGTTTTTAAGCAATTTGAGACATAACTTGGTCTATTCGCGTCTCTACCTTGCGAAACGTAGCACGAAGGCTCAACTAGCAAGTTAGACTTTTCAGAGCACTAAATAGAGTACAACGGTCTACATCGATGCTTTGGAATTGCTCAACTCTCTCCATAGAGGAGCTTCTCACGTTTTTGAGCAATATGAGACATAACTTGGTCTATTCGCGTCTTTTCCTTACGAAACGTGGCACGAAGGCTCAACTAGCAAGTTAGACTTTTAAGAGCACTAAATAGAGTACAACGGTCCACATCGGTGCTTTGGAGTTGCGCAACTCTCTCCATAGAGGAGCTTTTCACGTTTTTGAGCAATTTGAGACATAACTTGGTTTATTCGCGTCTTTACCTTACGAAACATGGCACGACGGCTCAACAAGCAAGTTACACTTTTAAGAGGACTAAATAGAGTACAACGGTCCACACGGATTCTTTGGAATTGCTCAACTCTCTCCATAGAGGAGCGTTTCACGTTTTTAAGCAATTTGAGACATAACTTGGTCTATTCGCGTCTTTACCTTACGAAACGTGGAACGAAGGCTCAACTGGCAAGTTAGACTTTTAAGAGCACTAAATAGAGTACAACGGTCCACACGGATGCTTTGGAGTTGCGCAACTCTCTCCATAGAGGAGCTTTTCACGTTTTTGAGCAATTTGAGACATAACTTGGTCTATTCGCGTCTTTACCTTACGAAACATGGCACGACGGCTCAACAAGCAAGTTACACTTTTAAGAGCACTAAATAGAGTACAACGGTCCACACGGATGCTTTGGAATTGTTCAACTCTCTCCATAGAGGAGAGTTTCACGTTTTTAAGCAATTTGAGACATAACTTGGTCTATTCGCGTCTCTACCTTGCGAAACGTAGCACGAAGGCTCAACTAGCAAGTTAGACTTTTCAGAGCACTAAATAGAGTACAACGGTCTACATCGATGCTTTGGAATTGCTCAACTCTCTCCATAGAGGAGCTTCTCACGTTTTTGAGCAATATGAGACATAACTTGGTCTATTCGCGTCTTTTCCTTACGAAACGTGGCATGAAGGCTCAACTAGCAAGTTAGACTTTTAAGAGCACTAAATAGAGTACAACGGTCCACATCGGTGCTTTGGAGTTGCGCAACTCTCTCCATAGAGGAGCTTTTCACGTTTTTGAGCAATTTGAGACATAACTTGGTCTATTCGCGTCTTTACCTTACGAAACATGGCACGACGGCTCAACAAGCAAGTTACACTTTTAAGAGCACTAAATAGAGTACAACGGTCCACACGGATTCTTTGGAATTGCTCAACTCTCTCCATAGAGGAGCGTTTCACGTTTTTAAGCAATTTGAGACATAACTTGGTCTATTCGCGTCTTTACCTTACGAAACGTGGAACGAAGGCTCAACTGGCAAGTTAGACTTTTAAGAGCACTAAATAGAGTACAACGGTCCACATCGATGCTTTGGAATTGCTCAACTCTCTCCATAGAGGAGCTGTTCACGTTTTCGTGTAATTTGAGACATAACTTGATCTATTCGCCTCTTTACCTTACGAAACGGGGCACGAAGGCTCAACTAGCAAGTTAGACTTTTAAGAGCACTAAATAGAGTACAACGGTCCACATGGATGCTTTGGAATTGCTCAACTCTCTCCATTGAGGAGCGTTTCACGTTTTTAAGCAATTTGAGACATAACTTGGCCTATTCACGTCTTTACCTTGCGAAACGTGGCACGAAGGCTCAACTAGCAAGTTAGAATTATCAGAGCACTAAATAGAGTACAACGGTCTACATCGATGCTTTGGAATTGCTTAACTCTCTCCATGGAGGAGCTTCTCACGTTTTTGAGCAATTTGAGACATAACTTGGTCTATTCGCGTCTTTTCCTTACGAAACGTGGCACGAAGGTTCAACTAGCAAGTTAGACTTTTAAGAGCACTAAATAGAGTACAACGGTCCACATAGATGCTTTGGAGTTGCGCAACTCTCTCCATCGAGGAGCTTTTCACGTTTTTGAGCAATTTGAGACATAACTTGGTCTATTCGCGTCTTTACCTTACGAAACATGGCTCGACGGCTCAACAAGCAAGTTAGAATTTTAAGAGCACTAAATAGTGTACAACGGTCCACATTGATGCTTTGGAATTGCTCAACTCTCTCCATAGAGGAGCGTTTCACGTTTTTAAGCAATTTGAGACATAACTTGGTCTATTCGCGTCTTTACCTTGCAAAACGTGGCACGAAGGCTCAACTAGCAAGTTAGACTTTTCAGAGCACTAAATAGAGTACAACGGTCTACATCGATGCTTTGGAATTGCTCAACTCTCTCCATAGAGGAGCTTCTCACGTTTTTGAGCAATTTGAGGCATAACTTGGTCTATTCGCGTCTTTTCCTTACGAAACGTGGCACGAAGGCTCAGCTAGCAAGTTAGACTTTTAAGAGCACTAAATAGAGTACAACGGTCCACATCGATGCTTTGGAGTTACGTAACTCTCTCCATAGAGGAGCTTTTCACGTTTTTAAGCAATTTGAGACGTAACTTGGTCTATTTGCATCTTTACCCTACGAAACGTGGCACGAAGGCTCAACTAGCAAGTTAGACTTTTAAGAGCTCTAAATAGAGTACAACAGTCTACATCGACACTGTGGAATTGCTCAACTCTCTCCATAGAGGAGCTTCTCACGTTTTTGAGCAATTTGAGACATAACTTGGTCTATTCGCGTCTTTTCCTTACGAAACGTGGCACGAAGGCTCAACTAGCAAGTTAGACTTTTAAGAGCACTAAATAGAGTACAACGGTCCACATCGATGCTTTGGAGTTGCACAACTCTCTCCATAGAGGAGCTTTTAACGTTTTTGAGCAATTTGAGACATAACTTGGTCTATTCGCGTCTTTACCTTACGAAACATGGTTCGACGGCTCAACAGGAAAGTTAGAATTTTAAGAGCACTAAATAGAGTACAACGGTCCACATTGATGCTTTGGAATTGCTCAACTCTCTCCATAGAGGAGCGTTTCACGTTTTTAAGCAATTTGAGACATAATTTGGTGTATTCGCGTCTTTACCTTGCGAAACGTGGCACGAAGGCTCAACTAGCAAGTTAGACTTTTCAGAGCACTAAATAGAGTACAACGGTCTACATCGATGCTTTGGAATTGCTCAACTCTCTCCATAGAGGAGCTTCTCACGTTTTTGAGCAATTTGAGACATAACTTGGTCTATTCGCATCTTTTCCTTACGAAACGTGGCACGAAGGCTAAACTAGCAAGTTAGACTTTTAAGAGCACTAAATAGAGTACAACGGTCCACATCGATGCTTTGGAGTTGCGCAACTCTTTCCATAGAGGAGCTTTTCACGTTTTTGAGCAATTTGAGACATAACTTGGTCTATTCGCGTCTTTACCTTACGAAACGTGGAACGAAGGCTCAACTGGCAAGTGAGACTTTTAAGAGCACTAAATAGAGTACAACGGTCCACATCGATGCTTTGGAGTTGCGCAACTCCCTCCATAGACGAGCTTTTCACGTTTTTGAGCAATTTGAGACATAACTTGGTCTATTCCTGTCTTTTCCTTACGAAACGTGGCACGAAGGCTCAACTAGCAAGTGAGACTTTTAAGAGCACTAAATAGAGTACAACGGTCCACATCGATGCTTTGGAGTTGCGCAACTCCCTCCATGGACGAGCTTTTCACGTTTTTGAGCAATTTGAGACATAACTTGGTCTATTCCCGTCTTTTCCTTACGAAACGTGGCACGAAGGCTCAACTAGCAAGTTAGACTTTTAAGAGCTCTAAATAGAGTACAACGGTCCACATCGATGCTTTGGAGTTGCGCAACACTCTCCATAGAGGAGCTTTTTACGTTTTTGAGCAATTTGAGACATAACTTGGTCTATTCGCGTCTTTACCTTACAAAACGTGGCACGAAGGCTCAACTAGCAAGTTAGACTTTGAAGAGCACTAAATAGAGTACAACGTTCCACATCGATGATTTGAAGTTCCGCAACTCTCTCCATAGAGGAGCTTTTCACGTTTTTGAGCAGTTTGAGACATAACTTGGTCTATTCGCGTCTTTACCTTACGAAACATGGCACGACAGCTCAACAAGCAAGTTAGACTTTTAAGAGCACTAAATAGAGTACAACGGTCCACATGGATGCTTTGGAATTGCTAAACTCTCTCCATAGAGGAGCGTTTCACGTTTTTAAGCAATTTGAGACATAACTTGGTCTATTCGCGTCTTTACCTTACGAAACGTGGAACGAAGGCTCAACTGGCAAGTTAAACTTTTAGGAGCACTCAATAGAGTACAACGGTCCACATCGATGCTTTGGAGTTGCGCAACTCTCTCCATAGGGGAGCTTTTCACGTTTTTGAGCAATTTGAGACATAACTTGGTCTATTCGCGTCTTTACCTTACGAAACATGGCTCGACGGCTCAACTAGCAAGTTAGACTTTTAAGAGCACTAAATAGAGTACAACGGTCCACATGGATGCTTTGGAATTGCTCAACTCTCTCCATAGAGGAGCGTTTCACGTTTTTAAGCAATTTGAGACTTAGCTTGGTCTATTCGAGTCTCTACCTTGCGAAACGTGGCACGAAGGCTCAACTAGCAAGTTAGACTTTTAAGAGCACTAAATAGGGTACAACGGTCTACATCGAAGCTGTGGAATTGCTCAACTTTCTCCATAGAGGAGCTTCTCACATTTTTGGGCAATTTGAGACATAACTTGGTCTATTCGCGTCTTTTCCTTACGAAACGTGGCACGAAGGCTCAACTAGCAAGTTAGACTATTAAGAGCACTAAATAGAATACAGCGTTTCACATCGATGCTTTGGAGTTGCACAACTCTCTCCATAGAGGAGCTTTTAACGTTTTTGAGCAATTTGAGACATAACTTGGTCTATTCGCGTCTTTACCTTACGAAACATGGTTCGACGGCTCAAGAAGCAAGTTAGAATTTTAAGAGCACTAAATAGAGTACAACGGTCCACATTGATGCTTTGGAATTGTTCAACTCTCTCCATAGAGGAGCGTTTCACGTTTTTAAGCAATTTGAGACATAACTTGGTCTATTCGCGTCTTTACCTTGCGAAATTGGCACGAAGGCTCAACTAGCAAGTTAGACTTTTCAGAGCACTAAATAGAGTACAACGGTCTACATCAATGCTTTGGAATTGCTCAACTCTCTCCATAGAGGAGCTTCTCACGTTTTTGAGCAATTTGAGACATAACTTGGTCTATTCGCGTCTTTTCCTTACGAAACGTGGCACGAAGGCTCAACTAGCAAGTTAGACTTTTAAGAGCACTAAATAGAGTACAACGGTCCACATCGATGCTTTGGAGTTGCGCAACTCTCTCCATAGAGGAGCTTTTCACCTTTTTGAGCAATTTGAGACATAACTTCGTCTATTCGCGTCTTTACCTTACGAAACATGGCACGACGGCTCAACAAGCAAGTTACACTTTTAAGAGCACTAAATAGAGTGCAACGGTCCACACGGATGCTTTGGAATTGCTCAACTCCCTCCATAGAGGAGCGTTTCACGTTTTTAAGCAATTTGAGACATAACTTGGTCTATTCGCGTCTTTACCTTACGAAACGTGGAACGAAGGCTCAACTAGCAAGTTAGACTTTTAAGGGCACTAAATAGAGTACAACGGTCGACATCGATGCTTTGGAGTTGCGCAACTCTCTCCATAGAGGAGCTTTTCACGTTTTTGAGCAATTTGAGACATAACTTGGTCTATTCGCGTCTTTACCTTACGAAACGTGGAACGAAGGCTCAACTGGCAAGTAAGACTTTTAAGAGCACTAAATAGAGTACAACGGTCCACATCGATGCTTTGGAGTTGCGCAACTCCCTCCATAGACGAGCTTTTCACGTTTTTGAGCAATTTGAGACATAACTTGGTCTATTCGCGTCTTTACCTTACGAAACATGGCACGACGGCTCAACAAGCAAGTTACACTTTTAAGAGCACTAAATAGAGTACAACGGTGCACACGGATGCTTTGGAATTGCTCAACTCTCTCCATAGAGGAGCGTTTCACGTTTTTAAGCAATTTGAGACATAACTTGGTCTATTCGCGTCTTTACCTTACGAAACGTGGAACGAAGGCTCAACTAGCAAGTTAGACTTTTAAGGGCACTTAATAGAGTACAACGGTCCACATCGATGCTTTGGAATTGCTCAACTCTCTCCATAGAGGAGCTGTTCACGTTTTCGTGCAATTTGAGACATAACTTGAACTATTCGCCTCTTTACCTTACGAAACGTGGCACGAAGGCTCAACTAGCAACTTAGACTTTTAAGAGCACTAAATAGAGTACAACGGTCCACATGGATGCTTTGGAATTGCTCAACTCTCTCCATAGAGGAGCGTTTCACGTTTTTAAGCAATTTGAGACATAACTTGGTCTATTCGCGTATTTACCTTGCGAAACGTGGCACGAAGGCTCAACTAGCAAGTTAGACTTTTCAGAGCACTAAATAGAGTACAACGGTCTACATCGATGCTTTGGAATTGCTCAACTCTCTCCATAGAGGAGCTTATCACGTTTTTGAGCAATTTGAGACATAACTTGGTCTATTCGCGTCTTTTCCTTACGAAACGTGGGACGAAGGCTCAACCTGCAAGTTAGACTTTTAAGAGCACTAAATAGAGTACAACGGTCCACATCGATGCTTTGGAGTTGCGCAACTCTCTCCATAGAGGAGCTTATCACGCTTTTGAGCAATTTGAGACATAACTTGGTCTATTCGCGTCTTTACCTTACGAAACATGGCTCGACGGCTCAACAAGCAAGTTAGAATTTTAAGAGCACTAAATAGAGTACAACAGTCCACACGGATGCCTTGGAATTGCTCAACTCTCTCCATAGAGGAGCGTTTCACGTTTTTAAGCAATTTGAGACATAACTTGGTCTATTCGCGTCTTTACCTTACGAAACGTGGAACGAAGGCTCAACTAGCAAGTTAGACTTTTAAGGGCACTAAATAGAGTACAACGGTCCACATCGATGCTTTGGAATTCCTCAACTCTCTCCATGGAGGAGCTGTTCACGTTTTCATGCAATTTGAGACATAACTTGATCTATTCGCCTCTTTACCTTACGAAACGTGGCACGAAAGCTCAACTAGCAAGTTAGACTTTTAAGAGCACTAAATAGAGTACAACGGTCCACATGGATGCTTTGGAATTGCTCAACTCTCTCCATAGAGGAGCGTTTCACGTTTTTAAGCAATTTGAGACATAACTTGGTCTATTCACGTCTTTACCTTGCGAAACGTGGCACGAAGGCTCAACTAGCAAGTTAGACTTTTCAGGGCACTAAATAGAGTACAACGGTCTACATCGATGCTTTGGAATTGCTCAACTCTCTCCATAGAGGAGCTTCACACGTTTTTGAGCAATTTGAGACATAACTTGGTCTATTCGCGTCTTTTCCTTACGAAACAGGGCACGAAACCTCAACTAGCAAGTTAGACTTTTAAGAGCACTAAATAGAGTACAACGGTCCACATCGATGCTTTGGAGTTGCGCAACTCTCTCCATAGAGGAGCTTATCACGTTTTTGAGCAATTTGAGACATAACTTGGTCTATTCGCGTCTTTACCTTACGAAACATGGCTCGACGGCTCAATAAGCAAGTTAGAATTTTAAGAGCACTAAATAGAGTACAACGGTCCACACGGATGCCTTGGAATTGCTCAACTCTCTCCATAGAGGAGCGTTTCACGTTTTTAAGCAATTTGAGACATAACATGGTCTATTCGCGTCTTTACCTTACGAAACGTGGAACGAAGCCTCAACTAGCAAGTTAGACTTTTAAGGGCACTAAATAGAGTACAACGGTCCACATCGATGCTTTGGAGTTGTGCAACTCTCTCCATAGAGGAGCTTTTCAAGTTTTTGAGCAATTTGAGCCATAACTTGGTCTATTCGCGTCTTTACCTTATGAAACATGGCACGACGGCTCAACAAGCAAGTTAGACTTTTAAGAGCACTAAATAGAGTACAACGGTCCACATGGATGCTTCGGAATTGCTCAACTCTGTCCATAGAGGAGCGTTTCACGTTTTTAAGCAATTTGAGACATAACTTGGTCTATTCACGTCTTTACCTTACGAAACGTGGCACAAAGGATCAACTAGCAAGTTAGACTTTTAAGAGCACTAAATAGAGTACAACGGCCGATATTGATGCTTTGGAATTGCTCGACTCTCTCCATAGAGGAGCTTTTCACGTTTTTGTGCAATTTGAGACATAACTTGGTCTATTCGCGTCTTTACCTTACGAAACGTGGCACGAAGGATCAACTAGCAAGTTAGACTTTTAAGAGCATTAAATAGAGTACAACGGTCCACATTCATGCTTTGGAATTGCTCAACTCTCCCCATAGAGGAGCTTTTCACGTTTTTGTGCAATTTCACACATAACTTGGTCTATTCGCATCTTTACCTTACGACACGTGGCACGAAGGCCCAACAAGCAAGTTAGACTTTTAAGATCACTCAATAGAGTACAATGGTCCACAATGATGCTTTGGAATTACTCAACTCTCTCCATAGAGGAGCTTTTCACGTTTTTGTGCAATTTGAGACATAACTTGATCTATTCGCCTCTTTACCTAACGAAACGTGGCACGAAGGCTCAACTAGCAAGTTAGACTTTTAAGAGCACTAAATAGAGTACAACGGTCCACATCGATGCTTTGGAATTGCTCAACTCTCTCCATAGAGGAGCTGTTCACGTTCTCATCCAATTTGAGACATAACTTGATCTATTCACCTCTTTACCTTACGAAACGTGGCACGAAGGCTCAACTAGCAAGTTAGACTTTTAAGAGCACTAAATAGAGTACAACGGTCCACATGGATTCTGTGGAATTGCTCAACTCTCTCCATAGAGGAGCGTTTCACGTTTTTAAGCAATTTGAGACATAACTTGGTCTATTCGCGTCTTTACCTTGCGAAACGTGGCACGAAGGCTCAATTAGCAAGTTAGACTTCTCAGAGCACTAAATAGAGTACAACGGTCCACATCGATGCTTTGGAGTTGCCCAACTCTCTCCATAGAGGAGCTTATCACGTTTTTGAGCAATTTGAGACATAACTTGGTCTATTCGCGTCTTTACCTTACGAAACATGGCTCGACGGCTCAACAAGCAAGTTAGAATTTTAAGAGCACTAAATAGAGTACAACGGTCCACATTGATGCTTTGGAATTGCTCAACTCTCTCCATGGAGGAGCTGCGCACATTTTTGACCAATTTGAGACATAACTTGGTCTATTCGCGTCTTTTCCTTAAGAAACGTGGCACGAAGGCTCAACTAGCAAGTTAGACTTGTAATAGCACTAAATAGAGTACAACGGTCCGCATTGATGCTTTGGAATTGCTCAACTCTCTCCATAGAGGAGCGTTTCACGTTTTTCAGCAATTTGAGACATAACTTGGTCTATTGGCATCTTTACCTTACGAAACGTGGCACGAAGGCTCAACTAGCAAGTTAGACTTTTAAGAGCACTAAATAGAGTACAACGGTCCACATCGATGGTTTGGAATTGCTCAACTCTCTCCATAGAGGAGCTGTTCACGTTTTTAAGCAATTTGAGACATAACTTGGTCTATTCGCGTCTTTACCTTACGAAACATTGCACGACGGCTCAACAAGCAAGTTAGAATTTTAAGAGCACTAAATAGAGTACAACGGTCCACATGGATGCTTTGGAATTGCTCAACTCTATCCATAGAGGAGCGTTTCACGTTTTTGAGCAATTTGAGACATGACTTGGTCTATTTGCATCTTTACCTTACAAAACGTGGCACGAAGGCTCAACTAGCAAGTTAGACTTTGAAGAGCACGAAATACAGTACAACGGTCCACATCGACGCTTTGGAATTGCTCAACTCTCTCCATAGAGGAGCTTTACACGTTTTTGTGGAATTTGAGACATAACTTGATCTATTCGCCTCTTTACCTTACGAGACGTGGCACGAAGGCTCAACTAGCAAGTTAGACTTTTAAGAGCACTAAATAGAGTACAACGGTCCACATCGATGCTTTGGAATTGCTCAACTCTCTCAATAGAGGAGCTGTTCATGTTTTCGTGCAATTTGAGACATAACTTGATCTATTCGCCTCTTTACCTTACGAAACGTGCCACGAAGGCTCAACTAGCAAGTTAGACTTTTAAGAGCACTAAATAGAGTACAACGGTCCACATGGATGCTTTGGAATTGCTCAACTCTATCCATAGAGGAGCGTTTCACGTTTTTAAGCAATTTGAGACATAACTTGGTCTATTCGCGTCTTTACCTTGCTAAACGTGGCACGAAGGCTCAACTAGCAAGTTAGACTTTTCAGAGCACTAAATAGAGTACAACGGTCTACATCGATTCTTTGGAATTGCTCAACTCTCTCCATAGAGGAGCTTCTCACGTTTTTGAGCAATTTGAGACATAACTTGGTCTATTCGCGTGTTTTCCTTAATAAACATGGCTCGACGGCTCAACAAGCAAGTTAGAATTTTAAGAGCACTAAATAGAGTACAACGGTCCGCATTGATGCTTTGGAATTGCTCAACTCTCTCCATAGAGGAGCGTTTCACGTTTTTAAGCAATTTGAGACATAACTTGGTGTATTCGCGTCTTTACCTTGCGAAACGTGGCACGAAGGCTCAACTAGCAAGTTAGACTTTTCAGAGCACTAAATAGAGTACGACGGTCTACATCGATGCTTTGGAATTGCTCAACTCTCTCCATAGAGGAGCTGCGCACATTTTTGACCAATTTGAGACATAAATTGGTCTATTCGCGTCTTTTCCTTACGAAACGTGGCACGAAGGCTCAACTCGCAAGTTAGACTTTTAATAGCACTAAATAGAGTACAACGGTCCACATTGATGCTTTGGAATTGCTCAAATCTCTCCATAGAGGAGCGTTTCACGTTTTTAACCAATTTGAGACATAACTTGGTCTATTGGCATCTTTACCTTACGAAACGTGGCACGAAGGCTGAACTAGCAAGTTAGACTTTTAAGAGCACTAAATAGAGTACAACGGTCCACATCGATGCTTTGGAATTGCTCAACTCTCTCTATAGAGGAGCTGTTCACGTTTTTGAGCAATTTGAGACATAACTTGGTCTATTCGCGTCTTTACCTTACGAAACATGGCACGACGGCTCAACAAGCAAGTTAGACTTTTAAGAGCACTAAATAGAGTACAACGGTCCACATGGATGCTTTGGAATTGCTCAACTCTATCCATATAGGAGCGTTTCACGTTTTTGAGCAATTTGAGACATAACTTGGTCTATTTGCATCTTTACCTTACGAAACGTGGCACGAAGGCTCAACTAGCAAGTTAGACTTTTAAGAGCATTAAATAGAGTAAAACGGTCTACATCGACGCTTTGGAATTGCTCAACTCTCTCCATAGAGGAGCTTCTCAGGTTTTTGAGCAATTTGAGACATAACTTGGTCTATTCGCATCTTTTCCTTACGAAACGTGGCACCAAGGCTCAACTAGCAAGTTAGACTTTTAGGAGCACTAAATAGAGTACAACGGTCCCTATCGATGCTTTGGAGTTGTGCAACTCTCTCCATAGAGGAGCTTTTCACGTTTTTGAGCAATTTGAGACATAACTTGGTCCATTCGCGTCTTTACCTTATGAAACATGGCACGACGGCTCAACAAGCAAGTTAGACTTTTAAGAGCACTAAATAGAGTACAACGGTGCACATGGATGCTTCGGAATTGCTCAACTCTATCCATAGAGGAGCGTTTCACATTTTTAAGCAATTTCAGACATAACTTGGTCTATTCGCGTCTTTACCTTACGAAACGTGGCACAAAGGATCAACTAGCAAGTTAGACTTTTAAGAGCACTAAATAAAGTACAACGGCCGATATTGATGCTTTGGAATTGCTCAACTCTCTCCATAGCGGAGCTTTTCACGTTTTTGTGCAATTTGAGACATAACTTGGTCTATTCGCGTCTTTACCTTACGAAACGTGGCACGAAGGATCAACTAGCAAGTTAGACTTTTAAGAGCACTAAATAGAGTACAACGGTCCACAATCATGCTTTGGAATTACTCAACTCTCCCCATAGAGGAGCTTTTCACGTTTTTGTGCAATTTGACACATAACTTGGTCTATTCGCATCTTTACCTCACGAAACGTGGCACGAAGGCCCAACAAGCAAGTTAGACATTTAAGAGCACTCAATAGAGTACAATGGTCCACAATGATGCTTTGCAATTACTCAACTCTCTTCATAGAGGAGCTTTTCACGTTTTTGTGCAATTTGAGACATAACTTGATCTATTCGCCTCTTTACCTTACGAAACGTGGGACGAAGGCTCAACTAGCAAGTTAGACTTTTAAGAGCACTAAATAGAGTACAACGGTCCACATCGATGCTTTGGAATTGCTCAACTCTCTCGATAGAGGAGCTGTTCACGTTTTCGTGCAATTTGAGACATAACTTGATCTATTCGCCTCTTTACCTTACGAAACGTGGCACGAAGGCTCAACTAGCAAGTTAGACTTTTAAGAGCACTAAATAGAGTACAACGGTCCACATGGATGCTTTGGAATTGCTCAACTCTCTCCGTAGAGGAGCGTTTCACGTTTTTCAGCAATTTGAGACATAACTTGGTCTATTCGCGTCTTTACCTTGCGAAACGTGGCACGAAGACTCAACTAGCAAGTTAGACTTTTCATAGCACTAAATAGAGTACAACGGTCTACATCGATGCTTTGGAATTGCTCAACTCTCTCCATAGAGGAGCTTCTCACGTTTTTGAGCAATTTGAGACATAACTTGGTCTATTCGCGTCTTTTCCTTAATCAACATGGCTCGACGGCTCAACAAGCAAGTTACAATTTTAAGAGCACTAAATAGAGTACAACGGTCCGCATTGATGCTTTGGAATTGCTCAACTCTCTCCATAGAGGAGCGTTTCACGTTTTTAAGCAATTTGAGACATAACTTGGTGTATTCGCGTCTTTACCTTGCGAAACGTGGCACGAAGGCTCAACTAGCAAGTTAGACTTTTTATAGCACTAAATAGAGTACAACGGTCTACATCGATGCTTTGGAATTGCTCAACTCTCTCCATAGAGGAGCTGCGCACATTTTTGACCAATTTGAGACATAACTTGGTCTATTCGCGTCTCTTCCTTACGAAACGTGGCACGAAGGCTCAACTAGCAAGTTAGACTTTTAGGAGCACTAAATAGAGTACAACGGTCCACATCGATGCTTTGGAGTTGTGCAACTCTCTCCATAGAGGAGCGTTTCACGTTTTTAAGCAATTTGAGACATAACTTGGTGTATTCGCGTCTTTACCTTGCGAAACGTGGCACGAAGGCTCAACTAGCAAGTTAGACTTTTCAGAGCACTAAATAGAGTACAACGGTCTACATCGATGCTTTGGAATTGCTCAACTCTCTCCATAGAGGAGCTGCGCACATTTTTGACCAATTTGAGACATAAGTTGGTCTATTCGCGTCTCTTCCTTACGAAACGTGGCACGAAGGCTCAACTAGCAAGTTAGACTTTTAATAGCACTAAATAGAGTACAACGGTCCACATTGATGCTTTGGAATTGCTCAGCTCTCTCCATAGAGGAGCGTTTCACGTTTTTAACCAATTTGAGACATAACTTGGTCTATTGGCATCTTTACCTTACCAAACGTGGCACGAAGGCTGAACTAGCAAGTTAGACTTTTAAGAGCACTAAATAGAGTACAACAGTCCACATCGATGCTTTGGAATTGCTCAACTCTCTCCATAGATGAGCTGTTCACGTTTTGAGCAATTTGAGACATGACTTGGTCTATTCGCGTCTTTACCTTACGAAACATGGCACGACGGCTCAACAAGCAAAATAGACTTTTAAGAGCACTAAATAGAGTACAACGGTCCACATGGATGCTTTGGAATTGCTCAACTCTATCCATAGAGGAGCGTTTCACGTTTTTGAGCAATTTGAGACATAACTTGGTCTATTTGCATCTTTACCTTACGAAACGTGGCACGAAGGCTCAACTAGCAAGTTAGGCTTTTAAGAGCACTAAATAGAGTAAAACGGTCTACATCGACGCTTTGGAATTGCTCAACTCTCTCCATAAAGGAGCTTCTCAGGTTTTTGAGCAATTTGAGACATAACTTGGTCTATTCGCATCTTTTCCTTACGAAACGTGGCACCAAGGCTCAACTAGCAAGTTAGACTTTTAGGAGCACTAAATAGAGTACAACGGTCCACATCGATGCTTTGGAGTTGTGCAACTCTCTCCATAGAGGAGCTTTTCACGTTTTTGAGGAATTTGAGACATAACTTGGTCCATTCGCGTCTTTACGTTATGAAACATGGCACGACGGCTCAACAAGCAAGTTAGACTTTTAAGAGCACTAAATAGAGTACAACGGTGCACATGGATGCTTCGGAATTGCTCAACTCTATCCATAGAGGAGCGTTTCACGTTTTTAGGCAATTTCAGACATTACTTGGTCTATTCGCGTCTTTACCTTACGAAACGAGGCACAAAGGATCAACTAGCAAGTTAGACTTTTAAGAGCACTAAATAGAGTACAACGGCCGATATTGATGCTTTGGAATTGCTCAACTCTCTCCATAGCGGAGCTTTTCACGTTTTTGTGCAATTTGAGACATAACTTGGTCTATTCGCGTCTTTACCTTACGAAACGTGGCACGAAGGATCAACTAGCAAGTTAGACTTTTAAGAGCACTAAATAGAGTACAACGGTCCACATCGATGCTTTGGAATTGCTCAACTCTCTCGATAGAGGAGCTGTTCACGTTTTCGTGCAATTTGAGACATAACTTGATCTATTCGCCTCTTTACCTTACGAAATGTGGCACGAAGGCTGAACTAGCAAGTTAGACTTTTAAGAGCACTAAATAGAGTACAACGGTCCACATTGATGCTTTGGAATTGCTCAACTCTCTCCATAGAGGAGCGTTGCACGTTTTTATGCAATTTGAGACATAACTTGGTCTATTTGCATCTTTACTTTACGAAACGCGGCATGAAGGCTCAACTAGCAAGTTATACTTTTAAGAGCACTAAGTAGAGTAAAACGGTCTACATCGACGCTTTGGAATTGCTCAACTCTCTCCATAGAGGAGCTTCTCACGTTTTTGAGCAATTTGAGACATAACTTGGTCTATTCGCGTCTTTTCCTTACGAAACGTGGCACGAAGGCTCAACTAGAAAGTTAGACTTTTAAGAGCACTAAATAGAGTACAACGGTCCACATCGATGCTTTGGAGTTGCGCAACTCTCTCCATAGAGGAGCTTTTCACGTTTTTGAGCAATTTGAGACATAACTTGGTCTATTCGCGTCTTTACGTTACGAAACATGGCACGACGGCTCAACAAGCAAGATAGAATTTTAAGAGCACTAAATAGAGTACAACGGTCCACATTCATGCTTTGGAATTAATCAACTCTCTCCATAGAGGTGCGTTTCACGTTTTTAAGCAACTTGAGACATAACTTGGTCTATTCGCGTCTTTACCTTACGAAACATGGCTCGCGACTCAACAAGCAAGTTAGAATTTTAAGAGCACTAAATAGAGTACAACGGTCCACATGGATGCTTTGGAATTGCTCAACTCTCTCCATAGACGAGCGTTTCACGTTTTTGAGCAATTTGAGACATAACTTGGTCTATTTGCGTCTTTACGTTACGAAACGTGGCACGAAGGATCAACTAGCAAGTTAGACTTTTAAGAGCACTAAATAGAGTACAACGGTCCACATCGATGCTTTGGAATTGCTCAACTCTCCCCATAGAGGAGCTTTTCACGTTTTTGTGAAATTTCACACATAACATGGTCTATTCGCATCTTTACCTTACGAAACGTGGCACGAAGGCTCAACTAGCAAGTTAGACTTTTAAGAGCACTAAATAGAGTACAACGGTACACATGGATACTTTGGAATTGCTCAACTCTCTCCGTAGAGGAGCGTTTCACGTTTTTAAGCAATTTGAGACATAACTTGGTCTATTCGCGTCTTTACCTTGGGAAACGTGGCGCGAAGGCTCAACTAGCAAGTTAGACTTTTCAGAGCACTAAATAGAGTACAACGGTCTACATCGATGCTTTGGAATTGCTCAACTCTCTCCATAGAGGAGCTTCTCACGTTTTTGAGCAATTTGAGACATAACTTGGTCTATTCGCGTCTTTTCCTTACGAAACGTGGCACGAAGGCTCAACTAGCAAGTTAGACTTTTAAGAGCACTAAATAGAGTACAACGGTCTACATCGATGCTTTGGAATTGCTCAACTCTATCCATAGAGGAGCGTTTCACGTTTTTAAGCAATTTCAGACATAACTTGGTCTATTCGCGTCTTTACCTTACGAAACGTGGCACAAAGGATCAACTAGCAAGTTAGACTTTTAAGAGCACTAAATAGAGTACAACGGCCGATATTGATGCTTTGGAATTGCTCAACTCTCTCCATAGCGGAGCTTTTCACGTTTTTGTGCAATTTGAGACATAACTTGGTCTATTTGCGTCTTTACCTTACGAAACGTGGCATGAAGGATCAACTAGCAAGTTAGACTTTTAAGAGCACTAAATAGAGTACAACGGTCTACATCGATGCTTTGGAATTGCTCAACTCTATCCATAGAGGAGCGTTTCACGTTTTTAAGCAATTTCAGACATAACTTGGTCTATTCGCGTCTTTACCTTACGAAACGTGGCACAAAGGATCAACTAGCAAGTTAGACTTTTAAGAGCACTAAATAGAGTACAACGGCCGACATTGATGCTTTGGAATTGCTCAACTCTCTCCATAGCGGAGCTTTTCACGTTTTTGTGCAATTTGAGACATAACTTGGTCTATTCGCGTCTTTACCTTACGAAACGTGGCACGAAGGATCAACTAGCAAGTTAGACTTTTGAGAGCACTAAATAGAGTACAACGGTCCACAATCATGCTTTGGAATTGCTCAACTCTCCCCATAGAGGAGCTTTTCACGTTTTTGTGCAATTTCACACATAACTTGGTCTATTCGCATCTTTACCTTACGAAACGTGGCACGAAGGCCCAACAAGCAAGTTAGACTTTTAAGAGCACTCAATAGAGTACAATGGTCCACAATGATGCTTTGGAATTACTCAACTCTCTTCATAGAGGAGCTTTTCACGTTTTTGTGCAATTTGAGACATAACTTGATCTATTCGCCTCTTTACCTTACGAAACGTGACACGAAGGCTCAACTAGCAAGTTAGACTTTTAAGAGCACTAAATAGAGTACAACGGTCCACATCGATGCTTTGGAATTGCTCAACTCTCTCGATAGAGGAGCTGTTCACGTTTTCGTGCAATTTGAGACATAACTTGATCTATTCGCCTCTTTACCTTACGAAATGTGGCACGAAGGCTGAACTAGCAAGTTAGACTTTTAAGTGCACTAAATAGAGTACAACGGTCCACATTGACGCTTTGGAATTGCTCAACTCTCTCCATAGAGGAGCGTTGCACGTTTTTATGCAATTTGAGACATAACTTGGTCTATTTGCATCTTTACTTTACGAAACGTGGCACGAAGGCTCAACTAGAAGTTAGACTTTTAAGAGCACTAAGTAGAGTAAAATGGTCTACATCGACGCTTTGGAATTGCTCAACTCTCTCCATAGAGGAGCTTCTCACGTTTTTGAGCAATTTGAGACATAACTTGGTCTATTCGCGTCTTTTCCCTACGAAACGTGGCACGAAGGCTCAACTAGCATGTTAGACTTTTAAGAGCACTAAATAGAGTACAACGGTCCACATCGATGCTTTGGAGTTGCGCAACTCTCTCCATAGAAGAGCTTTTCACGTTTTTGAGCAATTTGAGACATAACTTGGTCTATTCGCGTCTTTACCTTACGAAACATGCCACGACGGCTCAACAAGCAAGATAGAATTTTCAGAGCACTAAAAAGAGTACAACGGTCCACATTCATGCTTTGGAATTGCTCAACTCTCTCCATAGAGGAGCTTTTCACGTTTTTGTGCAATTTGAGACATAATTTGATCGATTCGCCACTTTACCTTACGAAACGTGGCACGAAGGCTCAACTAGCAAGTTAGACTTTTAAGAGCACTAAATAGAGTACAACGGTCCACATTGATGCTTTGGAATTGCTCAACTCTCTCCATAGAGGAGCGTTGCACGTTTTTATGCAATTTGAGACATAACTTGGTCTATTTGCATCTTTACTTTACGAAACGTGGCACGAAGGCTCAACTAGCAAGTTAGACTTTTAAAAGCACTAAATAGAGTAAAATGGTCTACATCCACGCTTTGGAATTGCACAACTCTCTCCATAGAGGAGCTTCTCACGTTTTTGAGCAATTTGAGACATAACTTGGTCTATTCGCGTCTTTTCCTTACGAAACGTGGCACGAAGGCTCAACTAGCAAGTTAGACTTTTAAGAGCACTAAATAGAGTACAACGGTCTACATCGATGCTTTGGAGTTACGCAACTCTCTCCATAGAGGAGCTTTTCACGTTTTTGAGCAATTTGAGACATAACTTGGTCTATTCGCGTCTTTACCTTACGAAACATGGCACGACGGCTCAACAAGCAAGTTAGACTTTTAAGAGCACTAAATAGAGTACAACGGTCCACATCGATGCGTTGGAGTTGCACAACTCGGTCCACATCGATGCTTTGGAGTTGCACAACTCTCTTCATAACGGAGCGTTTCACGTTTTTGAGCAATTTGAGACATAACTTGGTCTATTTGCGTCTTTACCTTACGAAACGTGGCACGAAGGATCAACAAGCAAGTTAGACATTTAAGAGCACTAAATAGAGTACAACGGTCCATATTCATGCTTTGGAATTGCTCAACTCTCCCCATAGAGGAGCTTTTCACGTTTTTGAGCAATTTGAGACTTAACTTGGTCTATTTGCATCTTTACCTTTCGAAACGTCGCACGAAGGCTCAACTATCAAGTTAGACTTTTAAGAGCACTAAATAGAGTACAACAGTCCACATCGATGCTTTGGAGTTGCGCAACTCTCTCCATGGAGGAGCTTTTCACGTTTTTGAGCAATTTGAGACATAAATTGGTCTATTCGCTTCTTTACATTACGAAACATGGCACGACGGCTCAAGAAGCAAGTTAGACTTTTAAGAGCACTAAATAGAGTACAACGGTCCACATCGATGCTTTGGAGTTGCACAACTCGGTCCACATCGATGCTTTGGAGTTGCACAACTCTCTTCATAGAGGAGCTTTTCACGTTTTTGAGCAATTTGAGACATAACTTGGTCTATTCGCGTCTTTACCTTACGAAACATGGCACGACGGCTCAACAAGCAAGTTAGACTTTTAAGAGCACTAAATAGAGTACAACGGTCCACATGGATGCTTTGGAATTGCTCAACTCTATCCATAGAGGAGCGTTTCACGTTTTTGAGCAATATGAGACATAACTTGGTCTATTTGCATCTTTACCTTACGAAACGTGGCACGAAGGCTCAACTAGAAAGTTAAACTTTTAAGAGCACTAAATAGAGTACAACGGTCTACATCGACACTTTGGAATTGCTCAACTCTCTCCATAGAGGAGCTTCTCAGGTTTTTGAGCAATATGAGACATAACTTGATCTATTCGCCTCTTTACCTTACGAAACGTGGCACGAAGGCTCAACTAGCAAGTTAGACTTTTAAGAGCACTAAATAGAGTACAACGGCCGATATTGATGCTTTGGAATTGCTCAACTCTCTCCATATAGGAGCTTTTCACGTTTTTGTGCAATTTGAGACATAACTTGGTCTATTCGCGTCTTTACCTTACGAAACGTGGCACGAAGGATCAACTAGCAAGTTAGACTTTTAAGAGTACTAAATAGAGTACAACGGTCCACATTCATGCTTTGGAACTGCTCAACTCTCTCCATAGAGGAGCTTTTCACGTTTTTGTGCAATTTCACACATAACTTGGTCTATTCGCCTCTTTACCTTACGAAACATGGCACGAAGGCCCAACAAGCAAGTTAGACTTTTAAGAGCACTCAATTGAGTACAATGGTCCACAATGATGCTTTGGAATTACTCAACTCTCTCCATGGAGGAGCTTTTCACGTTTTTGTGCAATTTGAGACATAACTTGATCTATTCGCCTATTTACCTTACGAAACGTGGCACGAAGGCTCAACTAGCAAGTTATACTTTTAAGAGCACTAAATAGAGTACAACGGTTCACATCGATGCTTTGGAATTGCTCAACTCTCTCTATAGAGGAGCTGTTCACGTTTTCGTGCAATTTTAGACATAACTTGATCTATTCGCCACTTTACCTTACGAAACGTGGCACGAAGGCTCAACTAGCAAGTTAGACTTTTAAGAGCACTAAATAGAGTACAACGGTCCACATTGATGCTTTGGAATTGCTCAACTCTCTCCATAGAGGTGCGTTGCACGTTTTTTTTCAATTTGAGACATAACTTGGTCTATTTGCATCTTTACTTTACGAAACGTGGCACGAAGGCTCAACTAGCAAGTTAGACTTTTAAAAGCACTAAATAGAGTAAAACGGTCTACATCGACGCTTTGGAATTGCTCAACTCTCTCCATAGAGGAGCTTCTCATGTTTTTGAGCAATTTGAGACATAACTTGGTGTATTCGCGTCTTTTCCTTACGAAACGTGGCACGAAGGCTCAACTAGCAAGTTAGACTTTTAAGAGCACTAAATAGAGTACAACGGTCTACATCGATGCTTTGGAGTTGCGCAACTCTCTCCATAGATGAGCTTTTCATGTTTTTGAGCAATTTGAGACATAACTTGGTCTATTCGCGTCTTTACCTTACGAAACATGGCACGACGGCTCAACAAGCAAGTTAGAATTTTAAGAGCACTAAATAGAGTACAACGGTCCACAATGATGCTTTGGAATTGCTCAACTCTCTCCATAGAGGAGCGTTTCACGTTTTTAAGCGACTTGAGACATAACTTGGTCTATTCGCGTCTTTACCTTACGAAAGATGGCTCGACGGCTCAACAAGGAAGTTAGAATTTTAAGAGCACTAAATAGAGTACAACGGTCCACATTGATGCTTTAGAATTGCTCAACTCTCTCCATAGAAGAGCGTTTCACTTTTTGAGCAATTTGAGACATAACTTGGTGTATTCGCGTCTTTACCTTGCGAAACGTGGCACGAAGGGTCAACTAGCAAGTTAGGCTTTTAATAGCTGTAAATAGAGTACAACGGTCCACATTGATGCTTTGGAATTGCTCAGCTCTCTCCATAGAGGAGCTTTTCACGTTTTTGTGCAATTTGAGACATAACTTGGTCTATTCACCGCTTTACCTTATGAAACGTGGCACGAAGGATCAACTAGCAAGTTAGACTTTTAAGAGCACTAAATAGAGTACAACGGTCCACATTGATGCTTTGGAATTGCTCAACTCTCTCCATAGAGGAGCGTTTCACGTTTTTAAGCAATTTGAGACATAACTTGGTCTATTTGCATCTTTACCTTACGAAACGTGGCACGAAGGCTCAACTAGCAAGTTGGACTTCTAAGAGCACAAAATAGAGTACAACGGTCTACATCGATGCTTTGGAATTGCTCAACTCTCTCCATAGAGGAGCTTTTCACGTTTTTGCGCAATTTGAGACATAACTTGGTCTATTCACCTCTTTAGCTTATGAAACGTGGCACGAAGGATCAACTAGCAAGTTCGACCTTTAAGAGCACTAAATAGAGTACAACGGTCCACATTGATGCTTTGGAATTGCTCAACTCTCTCCATAGAGGAGCTTTTCACGTTTTTGTGCAATTTCACACATAACTTGGTCTATTCGCATCGTTACCTTACGAAACGTGGCACGAAGGCCCAACAAGCAGGTTAGACTTTTCAGAGCACTCAATAGAGTACAACGGTCCACATTGATGCTTTGGAATTACTCAACTCTCTCCATAGAGGAGCTTTTCACGTTTTTGTGCAATTTGAGACATAACTTGATCTATTCGCCTCTTTACCTTACGAAACGTTGCACGAAGGCACAACTAGCAAGTTAGACTTTTAAGAGCACTAAATAGAGTACAACGGTCCACATCGATGCTTTGGAATTGCTCAACTCTCCCCATAGAGGACGTGTACACGTTTTCGTGCAATTTGAGACATAACTTGATCTATTCACCTCTTTACCTTACGAAACGTGGCACGAAGGCTCAACTAGCAAGTTAGACTTTTAAGAGCACTAAATAGAGTACAACGGTCCACATTGATTCTTTGGAATTGCTCAACTCTCTCCATAGAGGAGCGTTGCACGTTTTTATGCAATTTGAGACATAACTTGGTCTATTTGCATCTTTACTTTACGAAACGTGGCACGAAGGCTCAACTAGCAAGTTAGACTTTTAAGAGCACTAAATAGAGTAAAACGGTCTACATCGACGCTTTGGAATTGCTCAACTCTCTCTATAGAGGAGCTTCTCACGTTTTTGAGCAATTTGAGACATAACTTGGTCTATTCGCGTCTTTTCCTTACGAAACGTGGCACGAAGGCTGAACTAGCAAGTTAGACTTTTAAGAGCACTAAATAGAGTACAACGGTCTACATCGATGCTTTGGAGTTGCGCAACTCTCTCCATAGAGGAGGTTTTCACGTTTTTGAGCAATTTGAGACATAACTTGGTCTATTCGCGTTTTTACCTTACGAAACATGGCACGACGGCTCAACAAGCAAGTTAGAATTTTAAGAGCACTAAATAGAGTACAACGGTCCACATTGATGCTTTGGAATTGCTCAACTCTCTCCATAGAGGAGCGTTTCACGTTTTTAAGCAACTTGAGACATAACTTGGTCTATTCGCGTCTTTACCTTACGAAACATGGCTCGACAGCTCAACAAGGAAGTTAGAATTTTAAGAGCACTAAATAGAGTACAACGGTCCACATTGATGCTTTGGAATTGCTCAACTCTCTCCATAGAGGAGCATTTCACTTTTTGAGCAATTTGAGACATAACTTGGTGTATTCGCATCTTTACCTTGCGAAACGTGGCACGAAAGCTCAACTAGCAAGTTAGGCTTTTAATAGCAGTAAATAGAGTACAACGGTCCACATTGATGCTTTGGAATTGCTCAGCTCTCTCCATAGAGGAGCTTTTCACGTTTTTGTGCAATTTGAGACATAACTTGGTCTATTCACCGCTTTACCTTATGAAACGTGGCACGAAGTGTCAACTAGCAAGTTGGACTTCTAAGAGCACTAAAGAGAGTACAACGGTCTACATCGATACTTTGGAATTGCTCAACTCTCTCCATAGAGGAGCTTTTCACGTTTTTGTGCAATTTGAGACATAACTTGGTCCATTGACCTCTTTACCTTATGAAACGTGCACGAAGGATCAACTAGCAAGTTCGACCTTTAAGAGCACTAAATAGAGTACAACGGTCCACATTGATGCTTTGGAATTGCTCAACTCTCTCCATAGAGGAGCTTTTCACGTTTTTGTGCAATTTCACACATAACTTGGTCTATTCGCATCGTTACCTTACGAAACGTGGCACGAAGGCCCAACAAGCAGGTTAGACTTTTCAGAGCACTCAATAGAGTACAACGGTCCACATTGATGCTTTGGAATTACTCAACTCTCTCCATAGAGGAGCTTTTCACGTTTTTGTGCAATTTGAGACATAACTTGATCTATTCGCTTCTTTACCTTACGAAACGTGGCACGAAGGCTCAACTAGCAAGTTAGACTTTTAAGAGCACTAAATAGAGTACAACGGTCCACATCGATGCTTTGGAATTGCTCAACTCTCTCCATAGAGGAGCTTTTCACGTTTTTGTGCAATTTGAGACATAACATGATCTATTCCCCTCTTTACCTTACGAAACGTGGCACGAAGGCTGAACTAGCAAGTTAGACTTTTGAGAGCACTAAATAGAGTACAACGGTCCACATGGATGCTTTGGAATTGCTCAACTCTCTCCATAGAGGAGCGTTTCACGTTTTTAAGCAATTTGAGACATAACTTGGTCTATTCGCGTCTTTACCTTACGAAACGTGGAACGAAAGCTCAACTGGCAAGTTAGACTTTTAAGAGAACTAAATAGAGTACAATGGTCCACATCGATGCTTTGGAATTGCTCAACTTTCTCCATAGAGGAGGTTTTCAGGTTTTTGAGCAATTTGAGACATAACTTGGTCTATTCGCGTCTTTACCTTACGAACCGTGGCACAAAGGATCAACTAGAAAGTTAGACTTTTAAGATCACTAAATAGAATACAACGGTCCACATCGATGCTTTGGAATTGCTGAACTCTCTCCATAGAGGAGCTTTTCACGTTTTTGTCCAATTTGAGACATAACTTGGTCTATTCGCGTCTTTACCTTTCGAAACGTGGCACGACGGCTCAACTAGCAAGTTAGAATTTTAAGAGTACTAAATAGAGTACAACGGTCCACATTGATGCTTTGGAATTACTCAATTCTCTCCATAGAGGAGCTTTTCACGTTTTTGTGCAATTTTGAGACATAACTTGATCTATTCGCATCTTTACCTTACGAAACGTGGCACGAAGGCCCAACAAGCAAGTTAGACTTTTAAGAGCACTCAATAGAGTACAATGGTCCACAATGATGCTTTGGAATTACTCAACTCTCTCCATAGAGGAGCTTTTCACGTTTTTGTGCAATTTTAGACATAACTTGATTTATTCGCCTCTTTACCTTACGAAACGTTGCACGAAGGCACAACTAGCAAGTTAGACTTTTAAGAGCACTAAATAGAGTACAACGGTCCACATCGATGCTTTGGAATTGCTCAACTCTCTCCATAGAGGACGTGTTCACGTTTTCGTGCAATTTGAGACATAACTTGATCTATTCACCTCTTTACCTTACGAAACGTGGCACGAAGGCTCAACTAGCAAGTTAGACTTTTAAGAGCACTAAATAGAGTAAAACGGTCCACATTGATGCTTTGGAATTGCTCAACTCTCTCCATAGAGGAACGTTGCACGTTTTTATGCAATTTGAGACATAACTTGGTCTATTTGCATCTTTACTTTACGAAACGTGGCACGAAGGCTCAACTAGCAAGTTAGACTTTTAAGAGCACTAAATAGAGTAAAACGGTCTACATCGACGCTTTGGAATTGCTCAACTCTCTCCATAGAGGAGCTTCTCACGTTTTTGAGCAATTTGAGACATAACTTGGTCTATTCGCGTCTTTTCCTTACGAAACGTGGCACGAAGGCTCAACTAGAAAGTTAGACTTTTAAGAGCACTAAATAGAGTACAACGGTCTACATCGATGCTTTGGAGTTGCGCAACTCTCTGCATAGAGGAGCTTTTCACGTTTTTGACCAATTTGAGACATAACTTGGTCTATTCGCGTCTTTACCTTACGAAACATGGCACGACGGCTCAACAAGCAAGTTAGAATTTTAAGAGCACTAAATAGAGTACAACGGTACACATTGATGCTTTGGAATTGCTCAACTCTCTCCATAGAGGAGCGTTTCACGTTTTTAAGCAACTTGAGACATAACTTGGTCTATTCGCGTCTTTACCTTACGAAACATGGCTCGATGGCTCAACAAGGAAGTTAGAATTTTAAGAGCACTAAATAGAGTACAACGGTCCACATTGATGCTTTGGAATTGCTCAACTCTCTCCATAGAGGAGCTTTTGACGTTTTTGTGCAATTTGAGACATAACTTGGTCTATTGACCTCTTTACCTTATGAAACGTGGCACGAAGAATCAACTAGCAAGTTCGACTTTTAAGAGCACTAAATAGAGTACAACGGTCTACATCGACGCTTTGGAATTGCTCAACTCTCTCCATAGAGGAGCTTCTCACGTTTTTGAGCAATTTGAGACATAACTTGGTCTATTCGCGTCTTTTCCTTACGAAACGTGGCACGAAGGCTCAACTAGAAAGTTAGACTTTTAAGAGCACTAAATAGAGTACAACGGTCTACATCGATGCTTTGGAGTTGCGCAACTCTCTGCATAGAGGAGCTTTTCACGTTTTTGAGCAATTTGAGACATAACTTGGTCTATTCGCGTCTTTACCTTACGAAACATGGCACGACGGCTCAACAAGCAAGTTAGAATTTTAAGAGCACTAAATAGAGTACAACGGTACACATTGAGGCTTTGGAATTGCTCAACTCTCTCCATAGAGGAGCGTTTCACGTTTTTAAGCAACTTGAGACATAACTTGGTCTATTCGCGTCTTTACCTTACGAAACATGGCTCGATGGCTCAACAAGGAAGTTAGAATTTTAAGAGCACTAAATAGAGTACAACGGTCCACATTGATGCTTTGGAATTGCTCAACTCTCTCCATAGAGGAGCGTTTCACTTTTTGAGCAATTTGAGACATAACTTGGTGTATTCGCGTCTTTACCTTGCGAAACGTGGCACGAAGGCTCAACTAGAAAATTAGGCTTTTAATAGCAGTAAATAGAGTACAACGGTCCACATTGATGCTTTGGAATTGCTCAGCTCTCTCCGTAGAGGAGCTTTTCACGTTTTTGTGCAATTTGAGACATAACTTGGTCTATTCACCGCTTTACCTTATGAAACGTGGCACGAAGGATCAACTAGCAAGTTAGACTTTTAAGAGCACTAAATAGAGTACAACGGTCCACATTGATGCTTTGGAATTGCTCAACTCTCTCCATAGAGGAGCGTTTCACGTTTTTAAGCAATTTGAGACATAACTTGGTCTATTTGCATCTTTACCTTACGAAACGTGGCACGAAGGCTCAACTAGCAAGTTGGACTTCTAAGAGCACTAAATAGAGTACAACGGTCTACATCGATGCTTTGGAATTGCTCAACTCTCTCCATAGAGGAGCTTTTGACGTTTTTGTGCAATTTGAGACATAACTTGCTCTATTGACCTCTTTACCTTATGAAACGTGGCACGAAGGATCAACTAGCAAGTTCGACTTTTAAGAGCACTAAATAGAGTACAACGGCCCACATTGATGCTTTGGAATTGCTCAACTCTCTCCATAGAGGAGCTTTTCACGTTTTTGTGCAATTGGAGACATAACTTGATCTATTCGCCTCTTTACCTTACGAAACGTGGCACGAAGGCTCAACTAGCAAGTTAGACTTTTAAGAGAACTAAATAGAGTACAACGGTCCACATCGATGCTTTGGAATTGCTCAACTCTCTCCATAGAGGAGGTTTTCAGGTTTTTGAGCAATTTGAGACATAACTTGGTCTATTCGCGTCTTTACCTTACGAACCGTGGCACAAAGAATCAACTAGAAAGTTAGACTTTTAAGATCACTAAATAGAATACAACGGTCCACATCGATGCTTTGGAATTGCTGAACTCTCTCCATAGAGGAGCTTTTCACGTTTTTGTGCAATTTGAGACATAACTTGGTCTATTCGCGTCTTTACCTTTCGAAACGTGGCACGACGGCTCAACTAGCAAGTTATAATTTTAAGAGTACTAAATAGAGTACAACGGTCCACATTGATGCTTTGGAATTACTCAACTCTCTCCATAGAGGAGCTTTTCACGTTTTTGTGCAATTTTGAGACATAACTTGATCTATTCGCATCTTTACCTTACGAAACGTGGCACGAAGGCCCAACAAGCAAGTTAGACTTTTAAGAGCACTCAATAGAGTACAATGGTCCACAATGATGCTTTGGAATTACTCAACTCTCTCCATAGAGGAGCTTTTCACGTTTTTGTGCAATTTTAGACATAACTTGATCTATTCGCCTCTTTACCTTACGAAACGTTGCACGAAGGCACAACTAGCAATCTAGACTTTTAAGAGCACTAAATAGAGTACAGCGGTCCACATCGACGCTTTGGAATTGCTCAACTCTCTCCATAGAGGACGTGTTCACGTTTTCGTGCAATTTGAGACATAACTTGATCTATTCACCTCTTTACCTTACGAAACGTGGCACGAAGGCTCAACTAGCAAGTTAGACTTTTAAGAGCACTAAATAGAGTACAACGGTCCACATTGATGCTTTGGAATTGCTCAACTCTCTCCATAGAGGAGGTTTTCAGGTTTTTGAGCAATTTGAGACATAACTTGGTCTATTCGCGTCTTTACCTTACGAACCGTGGCACAAAGGATCAACTAGAAAGTTAGACTTTTAAGATCACTAAATAGAATACAACGGTCCACATCGATGCTTTGGAATTGCTGAACTCTCTCCATAGAGGAGCTTTTCACGTTTTTGTGCAATTTGAGACATAACTTGGTCTATTCGCGTCTTTACCTTTCGAAACGTGGCACGACGGCTCAACTAGCAAGTTAGAATTTTAAGAGTACTAAATAGAGTACAACGGTCCACATCGATGCTTTGGAATTGCTCAACTCTCTCCATAGAGGAGGTTTTCAGGTTTTTGAGCAATTTGAGACATAACTTGGTCTATTCGCGTCTTTACCTTACGAACCGTGGCACAAAGGATCAACTAGAAAGTTAGACTTTTAAGATCACTAAATAGAATACAACGGTCCACATCGATGCTTTGGAATTGCTGAACTCTCTCCATAGAGGAGCTTTTCACGTTTCTGTGCAATTTGAGACATAACTTGGTCTATTCGCGTCTTTACCTTTTGAAACGTGGCACGACGGTTCAACTAGCAAGTTAGAATTTTAAGAGTACTAAATAGAATACAACGGTCCACATCGATGCTTTGGAATTGCTGAACTCTCTCCATAGAGGAGCTTTTCACGTTTTTGTGCAATTTGAGACATAACTTGGTCTATTCGCGTCTTTACCTTACGAAACGTGGAACGAAAGCTCAACTGGCAAGTTAGACTTTTAAGAGAACTAAATAGAGTACAACGGTCCACATCGATGCTTTGGAATTGCTCAACTCTCTCCATAGAGGAGGTTTTCAGGTTTTTGAGCAATTTGAGACATAACTTGGTGTATTCGCGTCTTTACCTTACGAACCGTGGCACAAAGGATCAACTAGAAAGTTAGACTTTTAAGATCACTAAATAGAATACAACGGTCCACATCGATGCTTTGGAATTGCTGAACTCTCTCCATAGAGGAGCTTTTCACGTTTTTGTGCAATTTGAGACATAACTTGGTCTATTCGCGTCTTTACGTTTCGAAACGTGGCACGACGGCTCAACTAGCAAGTTAGAATTTTAAGGGTACTAAATAGAGTACAACGGTCCACATTGATGCTTTGGAATTACTCAACTCTCTCCATAGAGGAGCTTTTCACGTTTTTGTGCAATTTTGAGACATAACTTGATCTATTCGCATCTTTACCTTACGAAATGTGGCACGAAGGCCCAACAAGCAAGTTAGACTTTTAAGAGCACTCAATAGAGTACAATGGTCCACAATGATGCTTTGGAATTACTCAACTCTCTCCATAGAGGAGCTTTTCACGTTTTTGTGCAATTTTAGACATAACTTGATCTATTCGCCTCTTTACCTTACGAAACGTTGCACGAAGGCACAACTAGCAAGTTAGACTTTTAAGAGCACTAAATAGAGTACAACGGTCCACATCGATGCTTTGGAATTGCTCAACTCTCTCCATAGAGGACGTGTTCACGTTTTCGTGCAATTTGAGACATAACTTGATCTATTCACCTCTTTACCTTACGAAACGTGGCACGAAGGCTCAACTAGCAAGTTAGACTTTTAAGAGCACTAAATAGAGTACAACGGTCCACATTGATGCTTTGAAATTGCTCAACTCTCTCCATAGAGGAACGTTGGACGTTTTTATGCAATTTGAGACATAACTTGGTCTATTTGCATCTTTACTTTACGAAACGTGGCACGAAGGCTCAACTAGCAAGTTAGACTTTTAAGAGCACTAAATAGAGTAAAACGGTCTACATCGACGCTTTGGAATTGCTCAACTCTCTCCATAGAGGAGCTTCTCACGTTTTTGAGCAATTTGAGACATAACTTGGTCTATTCGCGTCTTTTCCTTACGAAACGTGGCACGAAGGCTCAGCTAGCAAGTTAGACTTTTAAGAGCACTAAATAGAGTACAACGGTCTACATCGATGCTTTGGAGTTGCGCAACTCTCTGCATAGAGGAGCTTTTCACGTTTTTGAGCAATTTGAGACATAACTTGGTCTATTCGCGTCTTTACCTTACGAAACATGGCACGACGGCTCAACAAGCAAGTTAGAATTTTAAGAGCACTAAATAGAGTACAACGGTCCACATTGATGCTTTGGAATTGCTCAACTCTCTCCATAGAGGAGCGTTTCACGTTTTTAAGCAACTTGAGACATAACTTGGTCTATTCGCGTCTTTACCTTACGAAACATGGCTCGATGGCTCAACAAGGAAGTTAGAATTTTAAGAGCACTAAATAGAGTACAACGGTCCACATTGATGCTTTGGAATTGCTCAACTCTCTCCATAGAGGAGCGTTTCACTTTTTGAGCAATTTGAGACATAAGTTGGTGTATTCGCGTCTTTACCTTGCGAAACGTGGCACGAAGGCATAACTAGAAAATTAGGCTTTTAATACCAGTAAATAGAGTACAACGGTCCACATTGATGCTTTGGAATTGCTCAGCTCTCTCCATAGAGGAGCTTTTCACGTTTTTGTGCAATTTGAGACATAACTTGGTCTATTCACCGCTTTACCTTATGAAACGTGGCACGAAGGATCAACTAGCAAGTTAGACTTTTAAGAGCACTAAATAGAGTACAACGGTCCACATTGATGCTTTGGAATTGCTCAACTCTCTCCATAGAGGAGCGTTTCACGTTTTTAAGCAATTTGAGACATAACTTGGTCTATTTGCATCTTTACCTTACGAAACGTGGCACGAAGGCTCAACTAGCAAGTTGGACTTCTAAGAGCACTAAATAGAGTACAACGGTCTACATCGATGCTTTGGAATTGCTCAACTCTCTCCATAGAGGAGCTTTTGACGTTTTTGTGCAATTTGAGACATAACTTGGTCTATTGACCTCTTTACCTTATGAAACGTGGCACGAAGGATCAACTAGCAAGTTCGACTTTTAAGAGCACTAAATAGAGTACAACGGCCCACATTGATGCTTTGGAATTGCTCAACTCTCTCCATAGAGGAGCTTTTCACGTTTTTGTGCAATTTGAGACATAACTTGATCTATTCGCCTCTTTACCTTACGAAACGTGGCACGAAGGCTCAACTAGCAAGTTAGACTTTTAAGAGAACTAAATAGAGTACAACGGCCCACATTGATGCTTTGGAATTGCTCAACTCTCTCCATAGAGGAGCTTTTCACGTTTTTGTGCAATTTGAGACATAACATGATCTATTCGCCTCTTTACCTTACGAAACGTGGCACGAAGGCTCAACTAGCAAGTTAGACTTTTAAGAGCAATAAATAGAGTACAACGGTCCACATGGATGCTTTGGAATTGCTCAACTCTCTCCATAGAGGAGCGTTTCACGTTTTTAAGCAATTTGAGACATAACTTGGTCTATTCGCGTCTTTGCCTTACGAAACGTGGAACGAAAGCTCAACTGGCAAGTTAGACTTTTAAGAGAACTAAGTAGAGTACAACGGTCCACATCGATGCTTTGGAATTCTTCAACTCTCTCCATAGAGGAGGTTTTCAGGTTTTTGAGCAATTTGAGACATAACTTGGTCTATTCGCGTCTTTACCTTACGAACCGTGGCACAAAGGATCAACTAGAAAGTTAGAATTTTAAGATCACTAAATAGAATACAACGGTCCACATCGATGCTTTGGAATTGCTCAACTCTCTCCATAGAGGAGCTTTTGACGTTTTTGTGCAATTTTAGACATAACTTGGTCTATTCGTGTCTTTACCTTACGAAACGTGGCACGAAGGCTCAACTAGCAAGTTAGACTTTTAAGAGCACTAACTAGAGTACAACGGTCTACATTGATGCTTTGGAATTGCTCAACTCTCTCCATAGAGGAGCTGTTCACATGTTTGAGCAATTTGAGACATAAGTTGGTCTATTCGCGTCTTTTCCTTACGAAACGTGGCACGAAGGCTTGACTAGCAAGTTAGACTTTTAATAGCACTAAGTAGAGTACAACGGTCCACATTGATGCTTTGGAATTGCTCAACTCTCTCCATAGAAGAGCTTTTCACCTTTTTGTGCAATTTGATACATAACTTGGTCTATTCACCTCTTTACCTTATGAAACGTGGCACGAAGGATCAACTAGCAAGTTAGACTTTTAAGAGCACTAAATAGAGTACAACGGTCCACATTGATGCTTTGGAAATGCTCAACTCTCTCCATAGAGGAGCTTTTCACGTTTTTGTGCAATTTGAGACATAACTTGGTCTATTCGCCTCTTTACCTTACGAAACGTGGCACGAAGGATCAACTAGCAAGTTAGACTTTTAAGAGCACTAAATAGAGTACAACGGTCCACATTGATGCTTTGTAATTGCTCAACTCTCTCCATAGAGGAGCTTTTCACGTTTTTGTGCAATTTGAGACATAACTTGGTCTATTCGCCTCTTTACCTTACGAAACGTGGCACGAAGGATCAACTAGCAAGTTAGACTTTTAAGAGCACTAAATAGAGTACAACGGTCCACATTGATGCTTTGGAATTACTCAACTCTCTCCATAGAGGAGTTTTTCAGGTTTTTGTGCAATTTGAGATATAACTTGGTCTATTCGCATCGTTACCTTACGAAACGTGGCACGTAGGCTCAACTAGAAAGTTAGACTTTTAAGAGCAGTAAATAGAGTACAACGGTCCATATCGATGCTTTGAATTTGCTCAACTCTCTCCATAGAGGAGGTTTTCACTTTTTGTGCAATTTGAGACATAACATGATCTATTCGTGTATTTACCTTACGAAACGTGGCACGAAAGCTCAACTAGCAAGTGAGACTTTTAAGAGCACTAAATAGAGTACAACGGTCCACATGGATGCTTTGGATTTGCTCAACTCTCTCCATAGAGGAGCTTTTCACGTTTTTGTGCAATTTGAGATATAACATGATCTATTCGTGTATTTACCTTACGAAACGTGGCACGAAGGCTCAACTTGCGAGTTAGACTTTTAAGAGCACTAAATAGAGTGCAACGGTCCACATCGATGCTTTGGAAGTGCGCAACTCTCTCCATAGAGGAGCTTTTCACGTTTTTGTGCAATTTCACACATAACTTGGTCTACAAGCATCGTTACCTTACGAAACGTGGCACGAAGGCTCAACTAGGAAGTTAGACTTTTAAAAGAACTAAATAGAGTACAACGGTCCACATTGATGCTTTGGAATTGCTCAACTCTCTCCATAGAGGAGCGTTTCACGTTTTTAAGCAATTTTAGACATAACTTGGTCTATTCGTGTCTTTACCTTACGAAACGTGGCACGAAGGCTCAACTAGCAAGTTAGACTTTTAAGAGCAGTAAATAGAGTACAACGGTCTACATCGATGCTTTGTAATTGCTCAACTCTCTCCATAGAGGAGCTTTTCACGTTTTTGTGTATTTTGAGACGTAACTTGGTCTATTCGCATCGTTACCTTACGAAACGTGGCACGTAGGCTCAACTAGCAAGTTAGACTTTTAAGAGCTGTAAATAGAGTACAACGGTCTACATCGATGCTTTGGATTTGCTCAACTCTCTCCATAGAGGAGCTTTTCACGTTTTTGTGCAATTTGAGACATAACATGATCTATTCGTGTATTTACCTTACGAAATGTGGCACGAAGGCTCAACTAGCAAGTTAGACTTTTAAGAGCACTAAATAGAGTACAAAGGTCCACATTGATGCTTTGGATTTGCTCAACTCTCTCCATAGAGGAGCTTTTCACGTTTTTGTGCAATTTGAGACATAACATGATCTATTCGTGTATTTACCTTAGGAAACGTGGCACGAAGGCTCAACTAGCAAGTTAGACTTTTAAGAGCACTAAATAGAGTACAACGGTCCACATCGATGCTTTGGAATTGCGCAACTCTCTCCATAGAGGAGCTTTTCACGTTTTTGTGCAATTTCACACATAACTTGGTCTACTCGCATCGTTACCTTACGAAACGTGGCACGAAGGCTCAACTAGCAAGTTAGACTTTTAAGAGAATTAAATAGAGTACAACGGTCCACAATGATGCTTTGGAATTGCTAAACTCTCTCCATAGAGGAGCGTTTCACGTTTTTAAGCAATTTTAGACATAACTTGGTCTATTCGTGTCTTTACCTTACGAAACGTGGCACGAAGGCTCAACTAGCAAGTTAGACCTTTAAGAGCACTAAATAGAGTACAACGGTCTACATCGATGCTTTGGAATTGCTCAACTCTCTCCATAGAGGAGCTGTTCACATTTTTGAGCAATTTTGGACATAAGTTGGTCTATTCGCGTCTTTTCCTTACGAAACGTGGCACGAAGGCTTAACTAGCAAGTTAGACTTTTAATAGCACTAAGTAGAGTACAACGGTCCACATTGATGCTTTGGAATTGCTCAACTCTCTCCATAGAGGAGCTTTTCACGTTTTTGTGCAATTTGAGACATAACTTGGTCTATTCACCTCTTTACCTTATGAAACGTGGCACGAAGGATCAACTAGCAAGTTAGACTTTTAAGAGCACTAAATAGAGTACAACGGTCCACATTGATGCTTTGGAAATGCTCAACTCTCTCCATGGAGGAGCTTTTCACGTTTTTGTGCAATTTGAGACATAACTTGGTCTATTCGCCTCTTTACCTTACGAAACGTGGCACGAAGGATCAACTAGCAAGTTAGACTTTTAAGAGCACTAAATAGAGTACAACGGTCCACAATGATGCTTTGTAATTGCTCAACTCTTTCCATAGAGGAGCTTTTCACGTTTTTGTGCAATTTGAGACATAACTTGGTCTATTCGCGTCTTTACCTTTCGAAACGTGGCACGACGGCTCAACTAGCAAGTTAGAATTTTAAGAGCACTAAATAGAGTACAACGGTCCACATTGATGCTTTGGAATTACTCAACTCTCCATAGAGGAGTTTTTCAGGTTTTTGTGCAATTTGAGACATAACTTGGTCTATTCGTGTCTTTACCTTACGAAACGTGGCACGAAGGCTCAACTAGCAAGTTAGACTTTTAAGAGCACTAAATAGAGTACAACAGTCTACATCGATGCTTTGTAATTGCTCAACTCTCTCCATAGAAGAGTTGTTCACATTTTTGAGCAATTTGAGACATAAGTTGGTCTATTCGCGTCTTTTCCTTACGAAACGTGGCACGAAGGCTTAACTAGCAAGTTAGACTTTTAATAGCACTAAGTAGAGTACAACGGTCTACATTGATGCTTTGGAATTGCTCAACTCTCTCCATAGAGGAGCTTTTCACGTTTTTGTGCAATTTGAGACATAACTTGGTCTATTCACCTCTTTACCTTATGAAACGTGGCACGAAGGATCAACTAGCAAGTTAGACTTTTAAGAGCACTAAATAGAGTACAACGGTCCACATCGATGCTTTGGAAATGCTCAACTCTCTCCATAGAGGAGCTTTTCACGTTTTTGTGCAATTTGAGACATAACTTGGTCTATTCGCCTCTTTACCTTACGAAACGTGGCACGAAGGATCAACTAGCAAGTTAGACTTTTAAGAGCACTAAATAGAGTACAACGGTCCACATTGATGCTTTGTAATTGCTCAACTCTCTCCATAGAGGAGCTTTTCACGTTTTTGTGCAAATTCACACATAACTTGGTCTATTCGCATCGTTACCTTACGAAACGTGGCACGTAGGCTCAACTAGCAAGTTAGACTTTTAAGAGCACTAAATAGAGTACAACGGTCCACATCGATGCTTTGTAATTGCTCAACTCTCTCCATAGAGGAGCTTTTCACGTTTTTGTGTAATTTGAGACATAACTTGGTCTATTCGCGTCTTTACCTTTCGAAACGTGGCACGACGGCTCAACTAGCAAGTTAGAATTTTAAGAGCACTAAATAGAGTACAACGGTCCACATTGATGCTTTGGATTTGCTCAACTCTCTCCATAGAGGAGCGTTTCACATTTTTAAGCAATTTTAGACATAACTTGGTCTATTCGTGTCTTTACCTTAGGAAACGTGGCACGAAGGCTCAACTAGCAAGTTAGACTTTTAAGAGCACTAAATAGAGTACAACGGTCCACATCGATGCTTTGGAATTGCGCAACTCTCTCCATAGCGGAGCTTTTCATGTTTTTGTGCAATGTCACACATAACTTGGTCTAGTCGCACGCATCGTTACCTTACGAAACGTGGCACGAAGGATCAACTAGCAAGTTAGACTTTTAAGAGCACTAAATAGAGTACAACGGTCCACATTGATGCTTTGTAATTGCTCAACTCTCTCCATAGAGGAGCTTTTCACGTTTTTGTGCAAATTCACACATAACTTGGTCTATTCGCATCGTTACCTTACGAAACGTGGCACGTAGGCTCAACTAGCAAGTTAGACTTTTAAGAGCACTAAATAGAGTACAACGGTCCACATCGATGCTTTGTAATTGCTCAACTCTCTCCATAGAGGAGCTTTTCACGTTTTTGTGTAATTTGAGACATAACTTGGTCTATTCGCGTCTTTACCTTTCGAAACGTGGCACGACGGCTCAACTAGCAAGTTAGAATTTTAAGAGCACTAAATAGAGTACAACGGTCCACATTGATGCTTTGGATTTGCTCAACTCTCTCCATAGAGGAGCGTTTCACTTTTTTAAGCAATTTTAGACATAACTTGGTCTATTCGTGTCTTTACCTTAGGAAACGTGGCACGAAGGCTCAACTAGCAAGTTAGACTTTTAAGAGCACTAAATAGAGTACAACGGTCCACATTGATGCTTTGTAATTGCTCAACTCTCTCCATAGAGGAGCTTTTCACGTTTTTGTGCAATTTCACACATAACTTGGTCTAGTCGCATCGTTACCTTACGAAACGTGGCACGAAGGCTCAACTAGCAAGTTAGACTTTTAAGAGAACTAAATAGAGTACAACGGTCCACATTGATGCTTTGGAATTGCTCAACTCTCTCCATAGAGGAGCGTTTCACATTTTTAAGCAATTTTAGACATAACTTGGTCTATTCGTGTCTTTACCTTAGGAAACGTGGCACGAAGGCTCAACTAGCAAGTTAGACCTTTAAGAGCACTAAATAGAGTACAACGGTCCACATCGATGCTTTGGAATTGCGCAACTCTCTCCATAGAGGAGCTTTTCATGTTTTTGTGCAATGTCACACATAACTTGGTCTAGTCGCACGCATCGTTACCTTACGAAACGTGGCATGAAGGCTCAACTAGCAAGTTAGACTTTTAAGAGCACTAAATAGAGTACAACGGTCCACATTGATGCTTTGGAATTGCTCAACTCTCTCCATAGAGGAGCGTTTCACGTTTTTAAGCAATTTGAGACATAACTTGGTCTATTCGTGTCTTTACCTTACGAAACGTGGCACGAAGGCTCAACTAGCAAGTTAGACTTTTAAGAGCACTAAATAGAGTACAACGGTCCACATCGATGCTTTGTAATTGCTCAACTCTCTCCATAGAGGAGCTTTTCACGTTTTTGTGTAATTTGAGACGTAACTTGGTCTATTCGCATCGTTACCTTACGAAACGTGGCACGTAGGCTCAACTAGCAAGTTAGACTTTTAAGAGCAGTAAATAGAGTACAACAGTCCACATCGATGCTTTGGATTTGCTCAACTCTCTCCATAGAGGAGCTTTTCACGTATTTGTGCAATTTGAGACATAACATGATCTATTCGTGTCTTTACCTTACGAAACGTGGCACGAAGGCTCAACTAGCAAGTTAGACTTTTAAGAGCAGTAAATAGAGTACAACGGTCTACATCGATGCTTTGTAATTGCTCAACTCTCTCCATAGAGGAGCTTTTCACGTTTTTGTGTATTTTGAGACGTAACTTGGTCTATTCGCATCGTTACCTTACGAAACGTGGCACGTAGGCTCAACTAGCAAGTTAGACTTTTAAGAGCTGTAAATAGAGTACAACGGTCTACATCGATGCTTTGGATTTGCTCAACTCTCTCCATAGAGGAGCTTTTCACGTTTTTGTGCAATTTGAGACATAACATGATCTATTCGTGTATTTACCTTACGAAACGTGGCACGAAGGCTCAACTAGCAAGTTAGACTTTTAAGAGCACTAAATAGAGTACAAAGGTCCACATTGATGCTTTGGATTTGCTCAACTCTCTCCATAGAGGAGCTTTTCACGTTTTTGTGCAATTTGAGACATAACATGATCTATTCGTGTATTTACCTTAGGAAACGTGGCACGAAGGCTCAACTAGCAAGTTAGACTTTTAAGAGCACTAAATAGAGTACAACGGTCCACATCGATGCTTTGGAATTGCGCAACTCTCTCCATAGAGGAGCTTTTCACGTTTTTGTGCAATTTCACACATAACTTGGTCTACTCGCATCGTTACCTTACGAAACGTGGCACGAAGGCTCAACTAGCAAGTTAGACTTTTAAGAGAATTAAATAGAGTACAACGGTCCACAATGATGCTTTGGAATTGCTAAACTCTCTCCATAGAGGAGCGTTTCACGTTTTTAAGCAATTTTAGACATAACTTGGTCTATTCGTGTCTTTACCTTACGAAACGTGGCACGAAGGCTCAACTAGCAAGTTAGACCTTTAAGAGCACTAAATAGAGTACAACGGTCTACATCGATGCTTTGGAATTGCTCAACTCTCTCCATAGAGGAGCTGTTCACATTTTTGAGCAATTTTGGACATAAGTTGGTCTATTCGCGTCTTTTCCTTACGAAACGTGGCACGAAGGCTTAACTAGCAAGTTAGACTTTTAATAGCACTAAGTAGAGTACAACGGTCCACATTGATGCTTTGGAATTGCTCAACTCTCTCCATAGAGGAGCTTTTCACGTTTTTGTGCAATTTGAGACATAACTTGGTCTATTCACCTCTTTACCTTATGAAACGTGGCACGAAGGATCAACTAGCAAGTTAGACTTTTAAGAGCACTAAATAGAGTACAACGGTCCACATTGATGCTTTGGAAATGCTCAACTCTCTCCATGGAGGAGCTTTTCACGTTTTTGTGCAATTTGAGACATAACTTGGTCTATTCGCCTCTTTACCTTACGAAACGTGGCACGAAGGATCAACTAGCAAGTTAGACTTTTAAGAGCACTAAATAGAGTACAACGGTCCACAATGATGCTTTGTAATTGCTCAACTCTTTCCATAGAGGAGCTTTTCACGTTTTTGTGCAATTTGAGACATAACTTGGTCTATTCGCGTCTTTACCTTTCGAAACGTGGCACGACGGCTCAACTAGCAAGTTAGAATTTTAAGAGCACTAAATAGAGTACAACGGTCCACATTGATGCTTTGGAATTACTCAACTCTCCATAGAGGAGTTTTTCAGGTTTTTGTGCAATTTGAGACATAACTTGGTCTATTCGTGTCTTTACCTTACGAAACGTGGCACGAAGGCTCAACTAGCAAGTTAGACTTTTAAGAGCACTAAATAGAGTACAACAGTCTACATCGATGCTTTGTAATTGCTCAACTCTCTCCATAGAAGAGTTGTTCACATTTTTGAGCAATTTGAGACATAAGTTGGTCTATTCGCGTCTTTTCCTTACGAAACGTGGCACGAAGGCTTAACTAGCAAGTTAGACTTTTAATAGCACTAAGTAGAGTACAACGGTCTACATTGATGCTTTGGAATTGCTCAACTCTCTCCATAGAGGAGCTTTTCACGTTTTTGTGCAATTTGAGACATAACTTGGTCTATTCACCTCTTTACCTTATGAAACGTGGCACGAAGGATCAACTAGCAAGTTAGACTTTTAAGAGCACTAAATAGAGTACAACGGTCCACATCGATGCTTTGGAAATGCTCAACTCTCTCCATAGAGGAGCTTTTCACGTTTTTGTGCAATTTGAGACATAACTTGGTCTATTCGCCTCTTTACCTTACGAAACGTGGCACGAAGGATCAACTAGCAAGTTAGACTTTTAAGAGCACTAAATAGAGTACAACGGTCCACATTGATGCTTTGTAATTGCTCAACTCTCTCCATAGAGGAGCTTTTCACGTTTTTGTGCAAATTCACACATAACTTGGTCTATTCGCATCGTTACCTTACGAAACGTGGCACGTAGGCTCAACTAGCAAGTTAGACTTTTAAGAGCACTAAATAGAGTACAACGGTCCACATCGATGCTTTGTAATTGCTCAACTCTCTCCATAGAGGAGCTTTTCACGTTTTTGTGTAATTTGAGACATAACTTGGTCTATTCGCGTCTTTACCTTTCGAAACGTGGCACGACGGCTCAACTAGCAAGTTAGAATTTTAAGAGCACTAAATAGAGTACAACGGTCCACATTGATGCTTTGGATTTGCTCAACTCTCTCCATAGAGGAGCGTTTCACATTTTTAAGCAATTTTAGACATAACTTGGTCTATTCGTGTCTTTACCTTAGGAAACGTGGCACGAAGGCTCAACTAGCAAGTTAGACTTTTAAGAGCACTAAATAGAGTACAACGGTCCACATCGATGCTTTGGAATTGCGCAACTCTCTCCATAGCGGAGCTTTTCATGTTTTTGTGCAATGTCACACATAACTTGGTCTAGTCGCACGCATCGTTACCTTACGAAACGTGGCACGAAGGATCAACTAGCAAGTTAGACTTTTAAGAGCACTAAATAGAGTACAACGGTCCACATTGATGCTTTGTAATTGCTCAACTCTCTCCATAGAGGAGCTTTTCACGTTTTTGTGCAAATTCACACATAACTTGGTCTATTCGCATCGTTACCTTACGAAACGTGGCACGTAGGCTCAACTAGCAAGTTAGACTTTTAAGAGCACTAAATAGAGTACAACGGTCCACATCGATGCTTTGTAATTGCTCAACTCTCTCCATAGAGGAGCTTTTCACGTTTTTGTGTAATTTGAGACATAACTTGGTCTATTCGCGTCTTTACCTTTCGAAACGTGGCACGACGGCTCAACTAGCAAGTTAGAATTTTAAGAGCACTAAATAGAGTACAACGGTCCACATTGATGCTTTGGATTTGCTCAACTCTCTCCATAGAGGAGCGTTTCACTTTTTTAAGCAATTTTAGACATAACTTGGTCTATTCGTGTCTTTACCTTAGGAAACGTGGCACGAAGGCTCAACTAGCAAGTTAGACTTTTAAGAGCACTAAATAGAGTACAACGGTCCACATTGATGCTTTGTAATTGCTCAACTCTCTCCATAGAGGAGCTTTTCACGTTTTTGTGCAATTTCACACATAACTTGGTCTAGTCGCATCGTTACCTTACGAAACGTGGCACGAAGGCTCAACTAGCAAGTTAGACTTTTAAGAGAACTAAATAGAGTACAACGGTCCACATTGATGCTTTGGAATTGCTCAACTCTCTCCATAGAGGAGCGTTTCACATTTTTAAGCAATTTTAGACATAACTTGGTCTATTCGTGTCTTTACCTTAGGAAACGTGGCACGAAGGCTCAACTAGCAAGTTAGACCTTTAAGAGCACTAAATAGAGTACAACGGTCCACATCGATGCTTTGGAATTGCGCAACTCTCTCCATAGAGGAGCTTTTCATGTTTTTGTGCAATGTCACACATAACTTGGTCTAGTCGCACGCATCGTTACCTTACGAAACGTGGCATGAAGGCTCAACTAGCAAGTTAGACTTTTAAGAGCACTAAATAGAGTACAACGGTCCACATTGATGCTTTGGAATTGCTCAACTCTCTCCATAGAGGAGCGTTTCACGTTTTTAAGCAATTTGAGACATAACTTGGTCTATTCGTGTCTTTACCTTACGAAACGTGGCACGAAGGCTCAACTAGCAAGTTAGACTTTTAAGAGCACTAAATAGAGTACAACGGTCCACATCGATGCTTTGTAATTGCTCAACTCTCTCCATAGAGGAGCTTTTCACGTTTTTGTGTAATTTGAGACGTAACTTGGTCTATTCGCATCGTTACCTTACGAAACGTGGCACGTAGGCTCAACTAGCAAGTTAGACTTTTAAGAGCAGTAAATAGAGTACAACAGTCCACATCGATGCTTTGGATTTGCTCAACTCTCTCCATAGAGGAGCTTTTCACGTATTTGTGCAATTTGAGACATAACATGATCTATTCGTGTCTTTACCTTACGAAACGTGGCACGAAGGCTCAACTAGCAAGTTAGACTTTTAAGAGCACTAAATAGAGTACAAAGGTCCACATTGATGCTTTGGATTTGCTCAACACTCTCCATAGAGGAGCTTTTCACGTTTTTGTGCAATTTGAGACATAACATGATCTATTCGTGTATTTACCTTACGAAACGTGGCACGAAGGCTCAACTAGCAAGTTAGACTTTTAAGAGCACTAAATAGAGTACAACGGTCCACATCGATGCTTTGGAATTGCGCAACTCTCTCCACAGAGGAGCTTTTCACGTTTTTGTGCAATTTCACACATAACTTGGTCTACTCGCATCGTTACCTTACGAAACGTGGCACAAAGGCTCAACTAGCAAGTTAGACTTTTAAGAGCACTAAATAGAGTACAACGGTCCACATCGATGCTTTGGAATTGCTCAACTCTCTCCATAGAGGAGCGTTTCACGTTTTTATGCAATTTTAGACATAACTTGGTCTATTCGTGTCTTTACCTTACGAAACGTGGCACGAAGGCTCAACTAGCAAGTTAGACTTTTAAGAGCACTAAATAGAGTACAACGGTCCACATCGATGCTTTGAAATTGCTCAACTCTCTCCATAGAGGAGCTGTTCACATTTTTGAGCAATTTTAGACATAAGTTGGTCTATTCGCGTCTTTTCCTTACGAAACGTGGAACGAAGGCTCAACTGGCAGGTTAGACTTTTAAGAGCACTAAATAGAGTACAACGGTCCACATCGATGCTTTGGGACTGCTCAACTCTCTCCATAGAGGAGCTTTTCACGTTTTTGAGCAATTTGAGACATAAATTGGTCTATTCGCGTCTTTACCTTACGAACCGTGGCACAAAGGATCAACTAGAATGTTAGACTTTTAAGAGCACTAAAGAGAGTACAACGGTCCACATCGATGCTTTGGAATTGCTCAACTCTCTCCATAGAGGAGCATTTCACGTTTTTAAGCAATTTGAGACATAACTTGGTCTATTCGCGTCTTTACCTTACGAAACGTGGAACGAAGGCTCAACTGGCAGGTTAGACTTTTAAGAGCACTAAATAGAGTACAACGGTCCACATCGATGCTTTGGAATTGCTCAACTCTCTCCATAGAGGAGCTTTTCACGTTTTTGAGCAATTTGAGACATAACTTGGTCTATTCGCGTCTTTACCTTACGAACCGTGGCACAAAGGATGAACTAGCAAGTAAGACTTTTAATAGCACTAAGTAGAGTACAACGGTCCACATTGATGCTTTGGAATTGCTCAACTCTCTCCATAGAGGAGCTTTTCACGTTTTTGTGCAATTTGAGACATAACTTGGTCTATTCCCGACTTTTCCTTGCGAAACGTGGCACGAGGGCTCAACTAGCAAGTTAGACTTTTAATAGCACTAAGTAGAGTACAATAGTCCACATTGATGCTTTGGAATTGCTCAACTCTCTCCATAGAGGAGCTTTTCATGTTTTTGTGCAATTTGACACATAACTTGGTCTATTCGCCTCTTTACCTTACGAAACGTGGCACTAAGGATCAACTAGCAAGTTAGACTTTTAAGAGCACTAAATAGAGTACAACAGTCCACATCGATGCTTTGGAATTGCTCAACTCTCTCCATAGAAGAGCTTTTCACGTTTTTGTGCAATTTGAGACATAACATGATCTATTCGCCTCTTTACCTTACGAAACGTGGCACGAAGGCTCAACTAGCAAGTTAGACTTTTAAGAGCACTAAATAGAGTACAACGGTCCACATCGATGCTTTGGAATTGCTCAACTCTCTCCATAGAGGAGCGTTTCACGTTTTTAAGGAATTTGAGACATAACTTGGTCTATTCGCGTCTTTACCTTACGAAACGTGGAACGAAGGCTCAACTGGCAGGTTAGACTTTTAAGAGCACTAAATAGAGTACAACGGTCCACATCGATGCTTTGGAATTGCTCAACTCTCTCCATAGAGGAGCTTTTCACGTTTTTGAGCAATTTGAGACATAACTTGGTCTATTCGCGTCTTTACCTTACTAACCGTGGCACAAAGGATCAACTAGCAAGTTAGAATTTTAAGATCACTAAATAGAGTACAACGGTCTACATCGATGCTTTCGAATTGCTCAACTCTCTCCATAGAGGAGCTTTTCACGTTTTTAAGCAATTTGAGACATAACGTGGTCTATTCGCGTCTTTACCTTACGAAACGTGGAACGAAGGCTCAACTGGCAGGTTAGACTTTTAAGAGCACTAAATAGAGTACAACGGTCCACATCGATGCTTTGGAATTGCTCAACTCTCTCCATAGAGGAGCTTTTCACGTTTTTGAGCAATTTGAGACATAACTTGGTCTATTCGCGTCTTTACCTTACGAACCGTGGCACAAAGGATCAACTAGCAAGTTAGACTTTTAAGATCACTAAATAGAGTACAACGGTCCACATCGATGCTTTGGAATTGCTCAACTCTCTCCATAGAGGAGCTTTTCACTTTTTTGTGTAATTTCACACATAACTTGGTCTATTCGCATCTTTACCTTACGAAACGTGGCACGAAGGCCCAACAAGCAAGTTAGACTTTTAAGAGAACTCAATAGAGTACAAAGGTCCACATTGATGCTTTGGAATTACTCAACTCTCTCCATAGAGGAGCTTTTCACGTTTTTGTGCAATTTGAGACATAACTTGATCTATTCGCCTCTTTACCTTACGAAACGTGGCACGAAGGCTCAACTAGCAAGTCCGACTTTTAAGAGCACTAAATAGAGTACAACGGTCCACATCGATGCTTTGGAATTGCTCAACTCTCTTTATAGAGAAGCTGTTCACGGTTTCGTGCAATTTGAGACATAACTTGATCTATTCGCCTCTTTACCTTACGAAACGTGGCATGAAGGCTCAACTAGCAAGTTAGACTTTTAAGAGCACTAAATAGAGTACAACGGTCCACATTGATGCTTTGGAATTGCTCAACTCTCTCCATAGAGGAGCGTTTCACGTTTTTAACCAATTTGAGACATAACTTGGTCTATTCGCGTCTTTACCTTACGAAACGTGGAACGAAGGCTCAACGGGCAGGTTAGACTTTTAAGAGCACTAAATAGAGTACAACGGTCCACATCGATGCTTTGGAATTGCTCAACTCTCTCCATAGAGGAGCTTTTCACGTTTTTAAGCAATTTGAGACATAACTTGGTCTATTCGCGTCTTTACCTTACGAAACGTGGAACGAAGGCTCAACTGGCAGGTTAGACTTTTAAGAGCACTAAATAGAGTACAACGGTCCACATCGATGCTTTGGAATTGCTCAACTCTCTCCATAGAGGAGCGTTTCACGTTTTTAAGCAATTTTACACATAACTTGGTCTACTCGTGTCTTTACCTTACGAAACGTGGCACGAAAACTCAACTAGCAAGTTAGACTTTTAAGAGCACTAAATAGAGTACAACGGTTTACATCGATGCTTTGGAATTGCTCAACTCTCTCCATAGAGGAGCTGTTCCCATTTTTGAGCAATTTTAGACATAACTTGATCTATTCGCCTCTTTACCTTACGAAACGTGGCATGAAGGTTCAACTAGCAAGTTAGACTTTTAAGAGCACTAAATAGAGTACAACGGTCCACATTGATGCTTTGGAATTGCTCAACTCTCTCCATAGAGGAGCGTTTCAGGTTTTTAAGCAATTTGAGACATAACTTGGTCTATTCGTGTCTTTACCTTACGAAACGTGGCACGAAGGCTCAACTAGCAAGTTAGACTTTTAAGAGCACTAAATAGAGTACAACGGTGCACATCGATGCTTTGGAATTGCGCAACTCTCTCCATAGAGGAGCTTTTCACGTTTTTGTGCAATTTCACACATAACTTGGTCTACTCGCATCGTTACCTTACGAAACGTGGCACGAAAGCTCAACTAGCAAGTTAGACTTTTAAGAGAACTAAATAGAGTACAACAGTCCACATTGATGCTTTGGAATTGCTAAACTCTCTCCATAGAGGAGCGTTTCACGTTTTTAAGCAATTTTACACATAACTTGGTCTATTCGTGTCTTTACATTACGAAACGTGGCACGAAAGCTCAACTAGCAAGTTAGACTTTTAAGAGCACTAAATAGAGTACAACGGTTTACATCGATGCTTTGGAATTGCTCAACTCTCTCCATAGAGGAGCTGTTCACATTTTTGAGCAATTTTAGACATAAGTTGGTCTATTCGCGTCTTTTCCTTACGAAACGTGGCACGAAGGCTTAACTAGCAAGTTAGACTTTTAATAGCACTAAGTAGAGTACAACGGTCCACATTGATGCTTTGGAATTGCTCAACTCTCTCCATAGAGGAGCTTTCCACGTTTTTGTGCAATTTGACACATAACTTGGTCTATTCGCCTCTTTACCTTACGAAACGTGGCACTAAGGATCAACTAGCAAGTTAGACTTTTAAGAGCACTAAATAGAGTACAACGGTCCACATCGATGCTTTGGAATTGCTCAACTCTCTCCATAGAGGAGCGTTTCACGTTTTTAAGCAATTTTAGACATAACTTGGTCTATTCGTGTCTTTACCTTACGAAACGTGGCACGAAGGCTCAACTAGCAAGTTAGACTTTTAAGAGCACTAAATAGAGTACAACGGTCCACATCGATGCTTTGGAATTGCGCAACTCTCTCCATAGAGGAGCTTTTCACGTTTTTGTGCAATGTCACACATAACTTGGTCTAGTCGCACGCATCGTTACCTTACGAAACGTGGCATGAAGGCTCAACTAGCAAGTTAGACTTTTAAGAGCACTAAATAGAGTACAACGGTCCACATTGATGCTTTGGAATTGCTCAACTCTCTCCATAGAGGAGCGTTTCACGTTTTTAAGCAATTTGAGACATAACTTGGTCTATTCGTGTCTTTACCTTACGAAACGTGGCACGAAGGCTCAACTAGCAGGTTAGACTTTTAAGAGCACTAAATAGAGTACAACGGTCCACATCGATGCTTTGTAATTGCTCAACTCTCTCCATAGATGAGCTTTTCACGTTTTTGTGTAATTTGAGACGTAACTTGGTCTATTCGCATCGTTACCTTACGAAACGTGGCACGTAGGCTCAACTAGCAAGTTAGACTTTTAAGAGCAGTAAATAGAGTACGACGGTCCACATCGATGCTTTGGATTTGCTCAACTCTCTCCATAGAGGAGCTTTTCACGTTTTTGTGCAATTTGAGACATAACATGATCTATTCGTGTATTTACCTTACGAAACGTGGCACGAAGGCTCAACTAGCAAGTTAGACTTTTAAGAGCACTAAATAGAGTACAAAGGTCCACATTGATGCTTTGGATTGCTCAACTCTCTCCATAGAGGAGCTTTTCACGTTTTTGTGCAATTTGAGACATAACATGATCTATTCGTGTATTTACCTTACGAAACGTGGCACGAAGGCTCAACTAGCAAGTTAGACTTTTAAGAGCACTAAATAGAGTACAACGGTCCACATCGATGCTTTGGAATTGCGCAACTCTCTCCATAGAGGAGCTTTTCACGTTTTTGTGCAATTTCACACATAACTTGGTCTACTCGCATCGTTACCTTACGAAACGTGGCACGAAGGCTCAACTAGCAAGTTAGACTTTTAAGAGCACTAAATAGAGTACAACGGTCCACATCGATGCTTTGGAATTGCTCAACTCTCTCCATAGAGGAGCGTTTCACGTTTTTAAGCAATTTTAGACATAACTTGGTCTGTTCGTATCTTTACCTTACGAAACGTGGCACGAAGGCTCAACTAGCAAGTTAGACTTTTAAGACCACTAAATAGAGTACAATGGTCCACATCGATGCTTTGGAATTGCGCAACTCTCTCCATAGAGGAGCTTTTCACGTTTTTGTGCAATGTCACACATAACTTGGTCTACTCGCACGCATCGTTACCTTACGAAACGTGGCATGAAGGCTCAACTAGCAAGTTAGACTTTTAAGAGCACTAAATAGAGTACAACGGTCCACATTGATGCTTTGGAATTGCTCAACTCTCTCCATAGAGGAGCGTTTCACGTTTTTAAGCAATTTGAGACATAACTTGGTCTATTCGTGTCTTTACCTTACGAAACGTGGCACGAAGGCTCAACTAGCAAGTTAGACTTTTAAGAGCACTAAATAGAGTACAACGGTCCACATCGATGCTTTGTAATTGCTCAACTCTCTCCATAGAGGAGCTTTTCACGTTTTTGTGTAATTTGAGACGTAACTTGGTCTATTCGCATCGTTACCTTACGAAACGTGGCACGTAAGGCTCAACTAGCAAGTTAGACTTTTAAGAGCAGTAAATAGAGTACAACGGTCCACATCGATGCTTTGGATTTGCTCAACTCTCTGCATAGAGGAGCTTTTCACGTTTTTGTGCAATTTGAGACATAACATGATCTATTCGTGTATTTACCTTACGAAACGTGGCACGAAGGCTCAACTAGCAAGTTAGACTTTTAAGAGCACTAAATAGAGTACAAAGGTCCACATTGATGCTTTGGAATTGCTCAACTCTCTCCATAGAGGAGCTTTTCACGTTTTTGTGCAATTTGAGACATAACATGATCTATTCGTGTATTTACCTTACGAAACGTGGCACGAAGGCTCAACTAGCAAGTTAGACTTTTAAGAGCACTAAATAGAGTACAACGGTCCACATCGATGCTTTGGAATTGCGCAACTCTCTCCATAGAGGAGCTTTTCACGTTTTTGTGCAATTTCACACATAACTTGGTCTACTCGCATCGTTACCTTACGAAACGTGGCACGAAGGCTCAACTAGCAAGTTAGAATTTTAAGAGAACCAAATAGAGTACAACGGTCCACATTGATGCTTTGGAATTGCTAAACTCTCTCCATAGAGGAGCGTTTCACGTTTTTAAGCAATTTTAGACATAACTTGGTCTATTCGTGTCTTTACCTTACGAAACAGTGGCACGAAGGCTCAACTAGCAAGTTAGACTTTTAAGAGCACTAAATAGAGTACAACGGTCCTACATCGATGCTTTGGAATTGCTCAACTCTCTCCATAGAGGAGCTTTTCACAGTTTTTGAGCAATTTGAGACATAAGTTGGTCTATTCGCGTCTTTTACCTTACGAAACGTGGCACGAAGGCTTAACTAGCAAGTTAGACTTTTAAGAGCACTAAGTAGAGTACAACGGTCCACATTGATGCTTTGGAATTGCTCAACTCTCTCCATAGAGGAGCTTTCCACGTTTTTGTGCAATTTGACACATAACTTGGTCTATTCGCCTCTTTACCTTACGAAACGTGGCACTAAGGATCAACTAGCAAGTTAGACTTTTAAGAGCACTAAATAGAGTACAACGGTCCACATCGATGCTTTGGAATTGCTCAACTCTCTCCATAGAGGAGCTTTTCACGTTTTTGTGCAATTTGAGACATAACTTGGTCTATTCGCGCTCTTTACCTTACGAAACGTGGCACGAAGGCTCAACTAGCAAGTTAGACTTTTAAGAGCACTAAATAGAGTACAACGGTCCACATTGATGCTTTGGAATTGCTCAACTCTCTCCATAGAGGAGCGTTTCACGTTTTTAAGCAATTTGAGACATAACTTGGTCTATTCGTGTCTTTACCTTACGAAACGTGGCACGAAGGCTCAACTAGCAAGTTAGACTTTTAAGAGCACTAAATAGAGTACAACGGTCCACATCGATGCTTTGGAATTGCTCAACTCTCTCCATAGAGGAGCTTTTCACGTTTTTGTAGCAATTTGAGACATAACTTGGTCTATTCGCAGTCGTTACCTTACGAAACGTGGCACGAAGGCTCAACTAGCAAGTTAGACTTTTAAGAGCACTAAATAGAGTACAACGGTCCACATCGATGCTTTGGAATTGCTCAACTCTCTCCATAGAGGAGCTTTTCACGTTTTTGTGCAATTTGAGACATAACTTGGATCTATTCGTGTATTACCTTACGAAACGTGGCACGAAGGCTCAACTAGCAAGTTAGACTTTTAAGAGCACTAAATAGAGTACAAAGGTCCACATTGATGCTTTGGAATTTGCTCAACCTCTCTCCATAGAGGAGCTTTTCACGTTTTTGTGCAATTTGAGACATAACATGCTCTATTCGTGTATTTACCTTACGAAACGTGGCACGAAGGCTCAACTAGCAAGTTAGACTTTTAAGAGCACTAAATAGAGTACAAAGGTCCACATTGATGCTTTGGAATTGCTCAACTCTCTCCATAGAGGAGCTTTTCACGTTTTTGTGCAATTTGAGACATAACATGATCTATTCGTGTATTTACCTTACGAAACGTGGCACGAAGGCTCAACTAGCAAGTTAGACTTTCAAGAGCACTCAATAGAGTACAACGGTCCACATCGATGCTTTGTAATTGCGCAACTCTCTCCATAGAGGAGCTTTTCACGTTTTTGTGCAATTTCACACATAACTTGGTCTACTCGCATCGTTACCTTACGAAACATGGCACGAAGGCTCAACTAGCAAGTTAGACTTTTAAGAGAACTAAATAGAGTACAACGGTCCACATTGATGCTTTGGAATTGCTAAACTCTCTCCATAGAGGAGCGTTTCACGTTTTTAAGCAATTTTAGACATAACTTGGTCTATTCGTGTCTTTACCTTACGAAACGTGGCACGAAGGCTCAACTAGCAAGTTAGACTTTTAAGAGCACTAAATAGAGTACAACGGTCCTACATCGATGCTTTGGAATTGCTCAACTCTCTCCATAGAGGAGCTGTTTCACATTTTTGAGCAATTTTAGACATAAGTTGGTCTATTCGCGTCTTTACCTTACGAAACGTGGCACGAAGGCTTAACTAGCAAGTTAGACTTTTAATAGCACTAAGTAGAGTACAACGGTCCACATTGATGCTTTGGAATTGCTCAACTCTCTCCATAGAGGAGCTTTCCACGTTTTTGTGCAATTTGACACATAACTTGGTCTATTCACCTCTTTACCTTACGAAACGTGGCACTAAGGATCAACTAGCAAGTTAGACTTTTAAGAGCACTAAATAGAGTACAACGGTCCACATCGATGCTTTGGAATTGCTCAACTCTCTCCATAGAGGAGCGTTTCACGTTTTTAAGCAATTTTAGACATAACTTGGTCTATTCGTGTCTTTACCTTACAAAACGTGGCACGAAGGCTCAACTAGCAAGTTAGACTTTTAAGAGCACTAAATAGAGTACAATGGTCCACATCGATGCTTTGGAATTGCGCAACTCTCTCCATAGAGGAGCTTTTCACGTTTTTGTGCAATGTCACACATAACTTGGTCTACTCGCACGCATCGTTACCTTACGAAACGTGGCATGAAGGCTCAACTAGCAAGTTAGACTTTTAAGAGCACTAAATAGAGTACAACGGTCCACATTGATGCTTTGGAATTGCTCAACTCTCTCTATAGAGGAGCGTTTCACGTTTTTAAGCAATTTGAGACATAACTTGGTCTATTCGTGTCTTTACCTTACGAAACGTGGCACGAAGGCTCAACTAGCAAGTTAGACTTTTAAGAGCACTAAATAGAGTACAACGGTCCACATCGATGCTTTGTAATTGCTCACCTCTCTCCATAGAGGAGCTTTTCACGTTTTGTGTAATTTGAGACGTAACTTGGTCTATTCGCATCGTTACCTTACGAAACGTGGCACGTAGGCTCAACTAGCAAGTTAGACTTTTAAGAGCAGTAAATAGAGTACAACGGTCCACATCGATGCTTTGGATTTGCTCAACTCTCTGCATAGAGGAGCTTTTCACGTTTTTGTGCAATTTGAGACATAACATGATCTATTCGTGTATTTACCTTACGAAACGTGACACGAAGGCTCAACTAGCAAGTTAGACTTTTAAGAGCACTAAATAGAGTACAACGGTCCACATCGATGCTTTGGAATTGCGCAACTCTCTCCATAGAGGAGCTTTTCACGTTTTTGTGCAATTTCAGCACATAACTTGGTCTACTCGCATCGTTACCTTACGAAACGTGGCACGAAGGCTCAACTAGCAAGTTAGACTTTTAAGAGAACTAAATAGAGTACAACGGTCCACATTGATGCTTTGGAATTGCTAAACTCTCTCCATAGAGGAGCCTTTCAAGTTTTTAAGCAATTTTAGACATAACTTGGTCTATTCGTGTCTTTACCTTACGAAACGTTGCACGAAGGCTCAACTAGCAAGTTAGACTTTTAAGAGCACTAAATAGAGTACAACGGTCTACATCGATGCTTTGGAATTGCTCAACTCTCTCCATAGAGGAGCTGTTCACATTTTTGAGCAATTTTAGACATAACTTGGTCTATTCGCGTCTTTTACCTTACGAAACGTGGCACGAAGGCTAACTAGCAAGTTAGACTTTTAATAGCACTAAGTAGAGTACAACGGTCCACATTGATGCTTTGGAATTGCTCAACTCTCTCCATAGAGGAGCTTTCACGTTTTTGTGCAATTTAGACACATAACTTGGTCTATTCGCCGTCTTTACCTTACGAAACGTGGCACTAAGGATCAACTAGCAAGTTAGACTTTTAAGAGCACTAAATAGAGTACAACGGTCCACATCGATGCTTTGGAATTGCTCAACTCTCTCCATAGAGGAGCGTTTTCACGTTTTTAAGCAATTTTAGACATAACTTGGTCTAGTTCGTGTCTTTACCTTACGAAACGTGGCACGAAGGCTCAACTAGCAAGTTAGACTTTTAAGAGCACTAAATAGAGTACAATGGTCCACATCGATGCTTTGGAATTGCTCAACTCTCTCCATAGAGGAGCTTTTCACGTTTTTGGCAATGTAGACATAACTTGGTCTACTTCGCCGCATCGTTACCTTACGAAACGTGGCATGAAGGCTCAACTAGCAAGTTAGACTTTTAAGAGCACTAAATAGAGTACAACGGTCCACATCGATGCTTTGGAATTGCTCAACTCTCTCCATAGAGGAGCTTTTCACGTTTTTGTAGCAATTTGAGACATAACTGGTCTATTCGTAGTCTTTACCTTACGAAACGTGGCACGAAGGCTCAACTAGCAAGTTAGACTTTTAAGAGCACTAAATAGAGTACAACGGTCCACATCGATGCTTTGGAATTGCTCAACTCTCTCCATAGAGGAGCTTTTCACGTTTTTGTGCAATTTGAGACGTAACATTGGTCTATTCGATCGTTACCTTACGAAACGTGGCACGTAAGGCTCAACTAGCAAGTTAGACTTTTAAGAGCACTAAATAGAGTACAACGGTCCACATTGATGCTTTGATTTGCTCAACTCTCTCCATAGAGGAGCTTTTCACGTTTTTGTGCAATTTGAGACATAACATGATCTATTCGTGTATTTACCTTACGAAACGTGGCACGAAGGCTCAACTAGCAAGTTAGACTTTTAAGAGCACTAAATAGAGTACAAAGGTCCACATTGATGCTTTGGAATTGCTCAACTCTCTCCATAGAGGAGCTTTTCACGTTTTTGTGCAATTTGAGACATAACATTGGATCTATTCGTCGTCTTTACCTTACGAAACGTGGCACGAAGGCTCAACTAGCAAGTTAGACTTTTAAGAGCACTAAATAGAGTACAACGGTCCACATTGATGCTTTGGAATTGCTCAAACTCTCTCCATAGAGGAGCTTTTCACGTTTTTGTGCAATTTAGACACATAACTTGGTCTATTCGCATCTTTACCTTACGAAACGTGGCACGAAGGCTCAACTAGCAAGTTAGACTTTTAAGAGCACTAAATAGAGTACAACGGTCCACATTGATGCTTTGGAATTGCTCAACTCTCTCCATAGAGGAGCTGTTCACGTTTTTAAGCAATTTTAGACATAACTTGGTCTATTCGCTGTCTTTACCTTACGAAACGTGGCACGAAGGCTTCAACTAGCAAGTTAGACTTTTAAGAGCACTAATAGAGTACAACGGTCCACATCGATGCTTTGGAATTGCTCAACTCTCTCCATAGAGGAGCTTTCACAGTTTTGTGCAATTTGAGACATAACTTGGTCTATTCGCCGTCTTTACCTTACGAAACGTGGCACGAAGGCTCAACTAGCAAGTTAGACTTTTAAGAGCACTAAATAGAGTACAACGGTCCACATCGATGCTTTGGAATTGCTCAACTCTCTCCATAGAGGAGCTTTTCACGTTTTTGTAGCAATTTGAGACATAACTTGGTCTATTCGCTGTCTTTACCTTACGAAACGTGGCACGAAGGCTCAACTAGCAAGTTAGACTTTTAAGAGCACTAAATAGAGTACAACGGTCCACATCGATGCTTTGGAATTGCTCAACTCTCTCCATAGAGGAGCTTTTCACGTTTTTGTAAGCAATTTTAGCACATAACTTGGTCTATTCGCTGTCTTTACCTTACGAAACGTGGCACGAAGGCTCAACTAGCAAGTTAGACTTTTAAGAGCACTAAATAGAGTACAACGGTCCACATTGATGCTTTGGAATTGCTCAACTCTCTCCATAGAGGAGCTTTTCACGTTTTTGTAGCAATTTGAGACATAAACTTGGTCTATTCGTGTCTTTACCTTACGAAACGTGGCACGAAGGCTCAACTAGCAAGTTAGACTTTTAAGAGCACTAAATAGAGTACAACGGTCCACATCGATGCTTTGGAATTGCTCAACTCTCTCCATAGAGGAGCTTTTCACGTTTTTGTAGCAATTTGAGACTAACTTGGTCTATTCGCGTCTTTACCTTACGAAACGTGGCACGAAGGCTCAACTAGCAAGTTAGACTTTTAAGAGCACTAAATAGAGTACAACGGTCCACATCGATGCTTTGGAATTTGCTCAACTCTCTCCATAGAGGAGCTTTTCACGTTTTTGTGCAATTTGAGACATAACATGATCTATTCGTGTATTTACCTTACGAAACGTGGCACGAAGGCTCAACTAGCAAGTTAGACTTTTAAGAGCACTAAATAGAGTACAAAGGTCCACATTGATGCTTTGGATTTGCTCAACTCTCTCCATAGAGGAGCTTTTCACGTTTTGTAGCAATTTGAGACATAACATTGATCTATTCGTGTATTTACCTTACGAAACGTGGCACGAAGGCTCAACTAGCAAGTTAGACTTTTAAGAGCACTAAATAGAGTACAAAGGTCCACATTGATGCTTTGGAATTGCTCAACTCTCTCCATAGAGGAGCTTTTCACGTTTTTGTGCAATTTGAGACATAACATGATCTATTCGTGTATTTACCTTACGAAACGTGGCACGAAGGCTCAACTAGCAAGTTAGACTTTTAAGAGCACTAAATAGAGTACAACGGTCCACATTGATGCTTTGGAATTGCTCAACTCTCTCCATAGAGGAGCTTTCACGTTTTGTGCAATTTGAGCACATAACTTGGTCTATTCGCGTCTTTACCTTACGAAACGATGGCACGAAGGCTCAACTAGCAAGTTAGACTTTTAAGAGCACTAAATAGAGTACAACGGTCCACATCGATGCTTTGGAATTGCTCAACTCTCTCCATAGAGGAGCGTTTCACGTTTTTTAAGCAATTTTAGACATAACTTGGTCTATTCGTGTCTTTACCTTACGAAACGTGGCACGAAGGCTCAACTAGCAAGTTAGACTTTTAAGAGCACTAAATAGAGTACAACGGTCCTACATCGATGCTTTGGAATTGCTCAACTCTCTCCATAGAGGAGCTTTTCACAGTTTTTGAGCAATTTTAGACATAAGTTGGTCTATTCGCGTCTTTACCTTACGAAACGTGGCACGAAGGCTTAACTAGCAAGTTAGACTTTTAAGAGCACTAAAGTAGAGTACAACGGTCCACATTGATGCTTTGGAATTGCTCAACTCTCTCCATAGAGGAGCTGTTCACGTTTTTGAGCAATTTGAGCACATAACTTGGTCTATTCAGCCTCTTTACCTTACGAAACGTGGCACGAAGGATCAACTAGCAAGTTAGACTTTTAAGAGCACTAATAGAGTACAACGGTGCACATCGATGCTTTGGAATTGCTCAACTCTCTCCATAGAGGAGCGTTTCACGTTTTTTAGCAATTTAGACATAACTTGGTCTATTCGCTGCTCTTTACCTTACGAAAACGTGGCACGAAGGCTCAACTAGCAAGTTAGACTTTTAAGAGCACTAAATAGAGTACAACGGTCCACATCGATGCTTTGGAATTGCTCAACTCTCTCCATAGAGGAGCTTTTCACGTTTTTAAGCAATTTCAGACATAACTTGGTCTACTTCGCCGCATCGTTACCTTACGAAACGTGGCACGAAGGCTCAACTAGCAAGTTAGACTTTTAAGAGCACTAAATAGAGTACAACGGTCCACATCGATGCTTTGGAATTGCTCAACTCTCTCTATAGAGGAGCTTTTCACGTTTTTAGGCAATTTGAGACATAACTTGGTCTATTCGTGTCTTTACCTTACGAAACGTGGCACGAAGGCTCAACTAGCAAGTTAGACTTTTAAGAGCACTAAATAGAGTACAACGGTCCACATCGATGCTTTGGAATTGCTCACCTCTCTCCATAGAGGAGCTTTTCACGTTTTTGTGTAATTTGAGACAGTAACTTGGTCTATTCGCAGTCTTTACCTTACGAAACGTGGCACGTAAGGCTCAACTAGCAAGTTAGACTTTTAAGAGCACTAAATAGAGTACAACGGTTCCACATCGATGCTTTGGAATTGCTCAACTCTCTGCATAGAGGAGCTTTTCACGTTTTTGTGCAATTTGAGACATAACATGATCTATTCGTGTATTTACCTTACGAAACGTGGACACGAAGGCTCAACTAGCAAGTTAGACTTTTAAGAGCACTAAATAGAGTACAACGGTCCACATCGATGCTTTGGAATTGCGCAACTCTCTCCATAGAGGAGCTTTTCACGTTTTTGTGCATTTCACACATAACATTGGTCTACTCGCATCGTTACCTTACGAAACGTGGCACGAAGGCTCAACTAGCAAGTTAGACTTTTAAGAGAACTAAATAGAGTACAACGGTCCACATTGATGCTTTGGAATTGCTAAACTCTCTCCATAGAGGAGCCTTTTCAAGTTTTTAAGCAATTTAGACATAACTTGGTCTATTCGTGTCTTTACCTTACGAAACGTGGCACGAAGGCTCAACTAGCAAGTTAGACTTTTAAGAGCACTAAATAGAGTACAACGGTCCTACATCGATGCTTTGGAATTGCTCAACTCTCTCCATAGAGGAGCCTGTTCACAGTTTTTGAGCAATTTTAGACATAACTTGGTCTATTCGCTGTCTTTACCTTACGAAACGTGGCACGAAGGCTTCAACTAGCAAGTTAGACTTTTAATAGCACTAAGTAGAGTACAACGGTCCTACATTGATGCTTTGGAATTGCTCAACTCTCTCCATAGAGGAGCTTTTCCACAGTTTTTGTAGCAATTTGACGACATAACTTGGTCTATTCGCCTCTTTACCTTACGAAACGTGGCACTAAGGATCAACTAGCAAGTTAGACTTTTAAGAGCACTAAATAGAGTACAACGGTCCACATCGATGCTTTGGAATTGCTCAACTCTCTCCATAGAGGAGCGTTTCACGTTTTTTAAGCAATTTTAGACATAACTTGGTCTATTCGTGTCTTTACCTTACGAAACGTGGCACGAAGGCTCAACTAGCAAGTTAGACTTTTAAGAGCCACTAAATAGAGTACAATGGTCCACATCGATGCTTTGGAATTGCGCAACTCTCTCCATAGAGGAGCTTTTCACGTTTTTGTGCAATGTCACACATAACTTGGTCCTACTCGCACGCATCGTTACCTTACGAAACGTGGCATGAAGGCTCAACTAGCAAGTTAGACTTTTAAGAGCACTAAATAGAGTACAACGGTCCACATTGATGCTTTGGAATTGCTCAACTCTCTCCATAGAGGAGCGTTTCACGTTTTTAAGCAATTTGAGACATAACTTGGTCTATTCGTGTCTTTACCTTACGAAACGTGGCACGAAGGCTCAACTAGCAAGTTAGACTTTTAAGAGCACTAAATAGAGTACAACGGTCCACATCGATGCTTGTAATTGCTCAACTCTCTCCATAGAGGAGCTTTTCACGTTTTTGTGTAATTTGAGACAGTAACTTGGTCTATTCGCATCGTTACCTTACGAAACGTGGCACGTAGGCTCAACTAGCAAGTTAGACTTTTAAGAGCAGTAAATAGAGTACAACGGTCCACATCGATGCTTTGGATTGCTCAACTCTCTGCATAGAGGAGCTTTTCACGTTTTTGTGCAATTTGAGACATAACATGATCTATTCGTGTATTTACCTTACGAAACGTGGCACGAAGGCTCAACTAGCAAGTTAGACTTTTAAGAGCACTAAATAGAGTACAACGGTCCACATTCGATGCTTTGGATTTGCTCAACTCTCTCCATAGAGGAGCTTTTCACGTTTTTGTGCAATTTGAGACATAACATGATCTATTCGTGTATTTACCTTACGAAACGTGGCACGAAGGCTCAACTAGCAAGTTAGACTTTTAAGAGCACTAAATAGAGTACAACGGTCCACATCGATGCTTTGGAATTGCTCAACTCTCTCCATAGAGGAGCTTTTCACGTTTTTGTGCAATTTAGACATAACTTGGTCTATTCGCGTCGTTACCTTACGAAACGTGGCACGAAGGCTCAACTAGCAAGTTAGACTTTTAAGAGCACTAAATAGAGTACAACGGTCCACATTGATGCTTTGGAATTGCTCAACTCTCTCCATAGAGGAGCTTTTCACGTTTTTTAAGCAATTTAGACATAACTTGGTCTAATCGCTGTCTTTACCTTACGAAACGTGGCACGAAGGCTCAACTAGCAAGTTAGACTTTTAAGAGCACTAAATAGAGTACAACGGTCCTACATCGATGCTTTGGAATTGCTCAACTCTCTCCATAGAGGAGCTGTTCACGTTTTGAGCAATTTTAGACATAACTTGGTCTATTCGCGTCTTTACCTTACGAAACGTGGCACGAAGGCTCAACTAGCAAGTTAGACTTTTAAGAGCACTAAGTAGAGTACAACGGTCCTACATTGATGCTTTGGAATTGCTCAACTCTCTCCATAGAGGAGCTGTTCACAGTTTTTAAGCAATTTTAGACATAACTTGGTCTATTCGCGTCTTTACCTTACGAAACGTGGCACGAAGGCTCAACTAGCAAGTTAGACTTTTAATAGCACTAATAGAGTACAACGGTCCACATCGATGCTTTGGAATTGCTCAACTCTCTCCATAGAGGAGCTTTCACGTTTTTGTGCAATTTGTACACATAACTTGGTCTATTCGCCGTCTTTACCTTACGAAACGTGGCACTGAAGGCTCAACTAGCAAGTTAGACTTTTAAGAGCACTAAATAGAGTACAACGGTCCACATCGATGCTTTGGAATTGCTCAACTCTCTCCATAGAGGAGCGTTTCACGTTTTTAAGCAATTTGAGACATAACTTGGTCTATTCGTGTCTTTACCTTACGAAACGTGGCACGAAGGCTCAACTAGCAAGTTAGACTTTTAAGAGCCACTAAATAGAGTACAACGGTCCACATCGATGCTTTGGAATTGCTCAACTCTCTCCATAGAGGAGCTTTTCACGTTTTTGTGCAATTTGAGACAGTAACTTGGTCTATTCGCGCATCGTTACCTTACGAAACGTGGCACGAAGGCTCAACTAGCAAGTTAGACTTTTTAAGAGCACTAAATAGAGTACAACGTCCACATCGATGCTTTGGAATTGCTCAACTCTCTCCATAGAGGAGCTTTTCACGTTTTTGTACAATTTGAGACATAACTTGTCTATTCGTGTCTTTACCTTACGAAACGTGGCACGAAGGCTCAACTAGCAAGTTAGACTTTTAAGAGCACTAAATAGAGTACAACGGTCCACATCGATGCTTTGGAATTTGCTCAACTCTCTCCATAGAGGAGCTTTTCACGTTTTTGTGCAATTTGAGACATAACATGATCTATTCGTGTATTTACCTTACGAAACGTGGCACGAAGGCTCAACTAGCAAGTTAGACTTTTAAGAGCACTAAATAGAGTACAAAGGTCCACATCGATGCTTTGGATTGCTCAACTCTCTCCATAGAGGAGCTTTTCACGTTTTTGTGCAATTTGAGACATAACATGGATCTATTCGTGTATTTACCTTACGAAACGTGGCACGAAGGCTCAACTAGCAAGTTAGACTTTTAAGAGCACTAAATAGAGTACAAAGGTCCACATTGATGCTTTGGATTGCTCAACTCTCTCCATAGAGGAGCTTTTCACGTTTTTGTGCAATTTGAGACATAACATGATCTATTCGTGTATTTACCTTACGAAACGTGGCACGAAGGCTCAACTAGCAAGTAGACTTTAAGAGCACTAAATAGAGTACAACGGTCCACATTCGATGCTTTGGAATTGCTCAACTCTCTCCATAGAGGAGCTTTTCACGTTTTTGTGCAATTTGAGACATAACTTGGTCTATTCGCGTCTTTACCTTACGAAACGTGGCACGAAGGCTCAACTAGCAAGTTAGACTTTTAAGAGCACTAAATAGAGTACAACGGTCCATCATTGATGCTTTGGAATTGCTCAACTCTCTCCATAGAGGAGCGTTTCACGTTTTTGTAAGCAATTTACACATAACTTGGTCTATTCGCTCTTTACCTTACGAAACGTGGCACGAAGGCTCAACTAGCAAGTTAGACTTTTAAGAGACACTAAATAGAGTACAACGGTCCACATCGATGCTTTGGGAATTGCTCAACTCTCTCCATAGAGGAGCGTTCACGTTTTTTAAGCAATTTTAGACATAACTTGGTCTATTCGGTCTTTACCTTACGAAACGTGGGCACGAAGGCTAAACTAGCAAGTTAGACTTTTAGAGCACTAAATAGAGTACAAACTGGTCCACATCGATGCTTTGGAATTGCTCAACTCTCTCCATAAGGAGCTTTCACGTTTTTGTGCAATTTAGACATAACTTGGTCTATTCGACGCTCTTTACCTTACGAAACGTGGCACTGAAGGCTCAACTAGCAAGTTAGACTTTAGAGCACTAAATAGAGTACAACGGTCCACATTGATGCTTTGGAATTGCTCAACTCTCTCCATAGAGGAGCGTTTCACGTTTTTAAGCAATTTGAGACATAACTTGGTCTATTCGTGTCTTTTTACCTTACAGAAACGTGGCACGAAGGCTCAACTAGCAAGTTAGACTTTAAGAGCACTAAATAGAGTACAATGGTCACATCGATGCTTTGGAATTGCGCAACTCTCTCCATAGAGGAGCTTTTCACGTTTTTGTGCAATGTCACACATAACTTGGTCTATTCGCAAACGCATCGTTACCTTACGGAAACGTGGCATGAAGGCTCAACTAGCAAGTTAGACTTTTAAGAGCACTAAAATAGAGTACAACGGTCCACATTGATGCTTTGGAATTGCTCAACTCTCTCCTATAGAGGAGCGTTCAATGTTTTTAATCAATTTGAGACATAACTTGGTCTATTCGTGTCTTTACCTTACGAAACGTGGCACGAAGGCTCAACTAGCAAGTTAGACTTTTAAGAGCACTAAATAGAGTACAACGGTCCACATCGATGCTTTGTAATTGCTCACCTCTCTCCATAGAGGGAGCTTTTCACGTTTTTGTGTAATTTGAGACAGTAACTTGGTCTATTCGCAGTCTTTACCTTACGAAACGTGGCACGAAGGCTCAACTAGCAAGTTAGACTTTTAAGAGCACTAAATAGAGTACAACGGTCCACATCGATGCTTTGGAATTTGCTCAACTCTCTCCATAGAGGAGCTTTTCACGTTTTTGTGCAATTTGAGACATAACATGATCTATTCGTGTATTTTACCTTACGAAACGTGACACGAAGGCTCAACTAGCAAGTTAGACTTTTAAGAGCACTAAATAGAGTACAACGGTCCACTATCGATGCTTTGGAATTGCGCAACTCTCTCCATAGAGGAGCTTTTCACGTTTTTGTGCAATTTCACACATAACTTGGTCTACTCGATCGTTACCTTACGAAACGTGGCACGAAGGCTCAACTAGCAAGTTAGACTTTTAAGAGAACTAAATAGAGTACAACGGTCCACATTGATGCTTTGGAATTGCTAAACTCTCTCCATAGAGGAGCGTTTCAAGTTTTGTAAGCAATTTTAGACATAACTTGGTCTATTCGTGTCTTTACCTTACGAAACGTTGGCACGAAGGCTCAACTAAGCAAGTTAGACTTTTAAGAGCACTAAATAGAGTACAAACGGTCTACATCGATGCTTTGGAATTGCTCAACTCTCTCCATAGAGGAGCTGTTCACATTTTTGAGCAATTTTAGACATAACTTGGTCTATTCGCGTCTTTTCCTTACGAAACGTGGCACGAAGGCTTAACTAGCAGTTAGACTTTTAATAGCACTAAAGTAGAGTACAACGGTCCACATTGATGCTTTGGAATTGCTCAACTCTCTCCATAGAGGAGCTTTCCACGTTTTTGTGCAATTTGACACATAACTTGGTCTATTCGCCGTCTTTACCTTACGAAACGTGGCACTAAGGATCAACTAGCAAGTTAGACTTTTAAGAGCACTAAATAGAGTACAACGGTCCACATCGATGCTTTGGAATTGCTCAACTCTCTCCATAGAGGAGCGTTTCACGTTTTTAAGCAATTTTAGACCATAACTTGGTCTATTCGTGTCTTTACCTTACGAAACGTGGCACGAAGGCTCACTAGCAAGTTAGACTTTTAAGAGCACTAAATAGAGTACAATCGGTCCACATCGATGCTTTGGAATTGCGCAACTCTCTCCATAGAGGAGCTTTTCACGTTTTTGTAGCAATGTCACACATAACTTGGTCTAGTCGCACGCATCGTTACCTTACGAAACGTGGGCTGACAAGCTCAACTAGCAAGTTAGACTTTTAAGAGCACTAAATAGAGTACAACGGTCCACATTGATGCTTTGGAATTGCTCAACTCTCTCATAGAGGAGCGTTTTCACGTTTTTAAGCAATTGAGACATAACTTGGTCTATTCGTCTTTACCTTACGAAACGTGGCACGAAGGCTCAACTAGCAAGTTAGACTTTTAAGAGCACTAAATAGAGTACAACGGTCCACATCGATGCTTTGGAATTGCTCAACTCTCTCCATAGAGGAGCTTTTCACGTTTTTGTGCAATTTGAGACATAACTTGGTCTATTCGCATCGTTACCTTACGAAACGTGGCACGAAGGCTCAACTAGCAAGTTAGACTTTTAAGAGCACTAAATAGAGTACAACGGTCCACATCGATGCTTTGGATTGCTCAACTCTCTCCATAGAGGAGCTTTTCACGTTTTTGTGCAATTTGAGACATAACATGATCTATTCGTGTATTACCTTACGAAACGTGGCACGAAGGCTCAACTAGCAAGTTAGACTTTTAAGAGCACTAAATAGAGTACAACGGTCCACATGATGCTTTGGAATTGCTCAACTCTCTCCATAGAGGAGCTTTTCACGTTTTTGTGCAATTTGAGACATAACATGTCTATTCGTGTTTACCTTACGAAACGTGGCACGAAGGCTCAACTAGCAAGTTAGACTTTTAAGAGCACTAAATAGAGTACAACGGTCCACATTGATGCTTTGGAATTGCTCAACTCTCTCCATAGAGGAGCTTTTCACGTTTTTGTGCAATTTGAGACATAACTTGGTCTATTCGCATCTTACCTTACGAAACGTGGCACGAAGGCTCAACTAGCAAGTTAGACTTTTAAGAGCACTAAATAGAGTACAACGGTCCACATCGATGCTTTGGAATTGCTAACTCTCTCCATAGAGGAGCTTTTCACGTTTTTGCAATTTAGACATAACTTGGTCTATTCGTGTCTTTACCTTACGAAACGTGGCACGAAGGCTCAACTAGCAAGTTAGACTTTTAAGAGCACTAAATAGAGTACAACGGTCCACATGATGCTTTGGAATTGCTCAACTCTCTCCATAGAGGAGCTTTCACGTTTTTGAGCAATTTTAGACATAACTTGGTCTATTCGCGTCTTTACCTTACGAAACGTGGCACGAAGGCTCAACTAGCAAGTTAGACTTTTAAGAGCACTAAATAGAGTACAACGGTCCACATCGATGCTTTGGAATTGCTCAACTCTCTCCATAGAGGAGCTTTCACGTTTTTGTGCAATTTAGACATAACTTGGTCTATTCGCTCTTTACCTTACGAAACGTGGCACGAAGGCTCAACTAGCAAGTTAGACTTTTAAGAGCACTAAATAGAGTACAACGGTCCACATGATGCTTTGGAATTGCTCAACTCTCTCCATAGAGGAGCTTTCACGTTTTGTGCAATTTAGACATAACTTGGTCTATTCGTGTCTTTACCTTACGAAACGTGGCACGAAGGCTCAACTAGCAAGTTAGACTTTTAAGAGCACTAAATAGAGTACAACGGTCCACATCGATGCTTTGGAATTGCTCAACTCTCTCCATAGAGGAGCTTTTCACGTTTTGTGCAATTTGAGACATAACTTGGTCTATTCGCGTCTTTACCTTACGAAACGTGGCACGAAGGCTCAACTAGCAAGTTAGACTTTTAAGAGCACTAAATAGAGTACAACGGTCCACATCGATGCTTTGGAATTGCTCAACTCTCTCCATAGAGGAGCTTTTCACGTTTTTGCAATTTGAGACATAACTTGGTCTATTCGTGTCTTTACCTTACGAAACGTGGCACGAAGGCTCAACTAGCAAGTTAGACTTTTAAGAGCACTAAATAGAGTACAACGGTCCACATCGATGCTTTGGAATTGCTCAACTCTCTCCATAGAGGAGCTTTTCACGTTTTTGTGCAATTTGAGACATAACTTGGTCTATTCGCATCTTACCTTACGAAACGTGGCACGAAGGCTCAACTAGCAAGTTAGACTTTTAAGAGCACTAAATAGAGTACAACGGTCCACATCGATGCTTTGGATTGCTCAACTCTCTCCATAGAGGAGCTTTTCACGTTTTTGTGCAATTTGAGACATAACTTGGTCTATTCGTGTATTTACCTTACGAAACGTGGCACGAAGGCTCAACTAGCAAGTTAGACTTTTAAGAGCACTAAATAGAGTACAACGGTCCACATCGATGCTTTGGAATTGCTCAACTCTCTCCATAGAGGAGCTTTTCACGTTTTTGTGCAATTTGAGACATAATGGTCTATTCGCATCTTACCTTACGAAACGTGGCACGAAGGCTCAACTAGCAAGTTAGACTTTTAAGAGCACTAAATAGAGTACAACGGTCCACATGATGCTTTGGAATTGCTCAACTCTCTCCATAGAGGAGCTTTTCACGTTTTTGCAATTTTAGACATAACTTGGTCTATTCGTGCTTTACCTTACGAAACGTGGCACGAAGGCTCAACTAGCAAGTTAGACTTTTAAGAGCACTAAATAGAGTACAACGGTCCACATTGATGCTTTGGAATTGCTCAACTCTCTCCATAGAGGAGCTTTCACGTTTTGTGCAATTTTAGACATAACTTGGTCTATTCGCGTCTTTACCTTACGAAACGTGGCACGAAGGCTCAACTAGCAAGTTAGACTTTTAAGAGCACTAAATAGAGTACAACGGTCCACATCGATGCTTTGGAATTGCTCAACTCTCTCCATAGAGGAGCTTTCACGTTTTTGTGCAATTTGAGACATAACTTGGTCTATTCGCGTCTTTACCTTACGAAACGTGGCACGAAGGCTCAACTAGCAAGTTAGACTTTTAAGAGCACTAAATAGAGTACAACGGTCCACATCGATGCTTTGGAATTGCTCAACTCTCTCCATAGAGGAGCTTTTCACGTTTTTGCAATTTGACATAACTTGGTCTATTCGTGTCTTTACCTTACGAAACGTGGCACGAAGGCTCAACTAGCAAGTTAGACTTTTAAGAGCACTAAATAGAGTACAACGGTCCACATCGATGCTTTGGAATTGCTCAACTCTCTCCATAGAGGAGCTTTTCACGTTTTGTGCAATTTGAGACATAACTTGGTCTATTCGTCTTTACCTTACGAAACGTGGCACGAAGGCTCAACTAGCAAGTTAGACTTTTAAGAGCACTAAATAGAGTACAACGGTCCACATCGATGCTTTGGAATTGCTCAACTCTCTCCATAGAGGAGCTTTTCACGTTTTTGTGCAATTTGAGACATAACTTGGTCTATTCGTGTCTTTACCTTACGAAACGTGGCACGAAGGCTCAACTAGCAAGTTAGACTTTTAAGAGCACTAAATAGAGTACAACGGTCCACATCGATGCTTTGGAATTGCTCAACTCTCTCCATAGAGGAGTTTCACGTTTTGTGCAATTTGAGACATAACTTGGTCTATTCGTCTTTACCTTACGAAACGTGGCACGAAGGCTCAACTAGCAAGTTAGACTTTTAAGAGCACTAAATAGAGTACAACGGTCCACATCGATGCTTTGGAATTGCTCAACTCTCTCCATAGAGGAGCTTTTCACGTTTTTGTGCAATTTGAGACATAACTTGGTCTATTCGTATTTACCTTACGAAACGTGGCACGAAGGCTCAACTAGCAAGTTAGACTTTTAAGAGCACTAAATAGAGTACAACGGTCCACATCGATGCTTTGGAATTGCTCAACTCTCTCCATAGAGGAGCTTTTCACGTTTTTGTGCAATTTGAGACATAACTTGGTCTATTCGTCTTTACCTTACGAAACGTGGCACGAAGGCTCAACTAGCAAGTTAGACTTTTAAGAGCACTAAATAGAGTACAACGGTCCACATGATGCTTTGGAATTGCTCAACTCTCTCCATAGAGGAGCTTTTCACGTTTTTGTGCAATTTGAGACATAACTTGGTCTATTCGTGCTTTACCTTACGAAACGTGGCACGAAGGCTCAACTAGCAAGTTAGACTTTTAAGAGCACTAAATAGAGTACAACGGTCTACATCGATGCTTTGGAATTGCTCAACTCTCTCCATAGAGGAGCTGTTTCACATTTTTGAGCAATTTTAGACATAAGTTTGGTCTATTCGCGTCTTTTCCTTACGAAACGTGGCACGAAGGCTTACTAGCAAGTTAGACTTTTAATAGCACTAAGTAGAGTACAACGGTCCACATTGATGCTTTGGAATTGCTCAACTCTCTCCATAGAGGAGCTTTCAACGTTTTTGTGCAATTTGACACATAACTTGGTCTATTCGCCTCTTTACCTTACGAAACGTGGCACTAAGGTCAACTAGCAAGTTAGACTTTTAAGAGCAACTAAATAGAGTACAACGGTCCACATCGATGCTTTGGAATTGCTCAACTCTCTCCATAGAGGAGCGTTTCACGTTTTTAAGCAATTTTAGACATAACTTGGTCTATTCGTGTCTTTACCTTACGAAACGTGCACGAAGGCTCAACTAGCAAGTTAGACTTTTAAGAGCCACTAAATAGAGTACAATGGTCCACATCGATGCTTGGAATTGCGCAACTCTCTCCATAGAGGAGCTTTTCACGTTTTTGTGCAATGTCACACATAACTTGGTCTAGTCGCACGCATCGTTACCTTACGAAACGTGGCACGAAGGCTCAACTAGCAAGTTAGACTTTTAAGAGCACTAAATAGAGTACAACGGTCCACATCGATGCTTTGGAATTGCTCAACTCTCTCCATAGAGGAGCGTTTCACGTTTTTAAGCAATTTGAGACATAACTTGGTCTATTCGTGTCTTTACCTTACGAAACGTGGCACGAAGGCTCAACTAGCAAGTTAGACTTTTAAGAGCACTAAATAGAGTACAACGGTCCACATCGATGCTTTGGAATTGCTCAACTCTCTCCATAGAGGAGCTTTTCACGTTTTTGTGCAATTTGAGACATAACTTGGTCTATTCGCATCTTTACCTTACGAAACGTGGCACGAAGGCTCAACTAGCAAGTTAGACTTTTAAGAGCACTAAATAGAGTACAACGGTCCACATCGATGCTTTGGATTTGCTCAACTCTCTCCATAGAGGAGCTTTTCACGTTTTTGTGCAATTTGAGACATAACATGTCTATTCGTGTATTACCTTACGAAACGTGGCACGAAGGCTCAACTAGCAAGTTAGACTTTTAAGAGCACTAAATAGAGTACAAAGGTCCACATGATGCTTTGGATTTGCTCAACTCTCTCCATAGAGGAGCTTTTCACTTTTTGTGCAATTTGAGACATAACATGTCTATTCGTGTATTTACCTTACGAAACGTGGCACGAAGGCTCAACTAGCAAGTTAGACTTTTAAGAGCACTAAATAGAGTACAACGGTCCACATGATGCTTTGGAATTGCTCAACTCTCTCCATAGAGGAGCTTTTCACGTTTTTGTGCAATTTGAGACATAACATGTCTATTCGTGTTTACCTTACGAAACGTGGCACGAAGGCTCAACTAGCAAGTTAGACTTTTAAGAGCACTAAATAGAGTACAACGGTCCACATCGATGCTTTGAATTGCTCAACTCTCTCATAGAGGAGCTTTCACGTTTTTGCAATTTGAGACATAACTTGGTCTATTCGTGTCTTTACCTTACGAAACGTGGCACGAAGGCTCAACTAGCAAGTTAGACTTTTAAGAGCACTAAATAGAGTACAACGGTCCACATGATGCTTTGGAATTGCTCAACTCTCTCCATAGAGGAGCTTTTCACGTTTTTGTGCAATTTGAGACATAACATGATCTATTCGTGTATTTACCTTACGAAACGTGGCACGAAGGCTCAACTAGCAAGTTAGACTTTTAAGAGCACTAAATAGAGTACAACGGTCCACATTGATGCTTTGGAATTGCTCAACTCTCTCCATAGAGGAGTTTCACGTTTTTGCAATTTAGACATAACTTGGTCTATTCGTGTCTTTACCTTACGAAACGTGGCACGAAGGCTCAACTAGCAAGTTAGACTTTTAAGAGCACTAAATAGAGTACAACGGTCCACATCGATGCTTTGGAATTGCTCAACTCTCTCCATAGAGGAGCTTTCACGTTTTTGTGCAATTTAGACATAATGGTCTATTCGCGTCTTTACCTTACGAAACGTGGCACGAAGGCTAACTAGCAAGTTAGACTTTTAAGAGCACTAAATAGAGTACAACGGTCCACATGATGCTTTGGAATTGCTCAACTCTCTCCATAGAGGAGCTTTCACGTTTTTGTGCAATTTGAGACATAACTTGGTCTATTCGCTCTTTACCTTACGAAACGTGGCACGAAGGCTCAACTAGCAAGTTAGACTTTTAAGAGCACTAAATAGAGTACAACGGTCCACATGATGCTTTGGAATTGCTCAACTCTCTCCATAGAGGAGCTTTCACGTTTTTGCAATTTAGACATAACTTGGTCTATTCGTCTTTACCTTACGAAACGTGGCACGAAGGCTCAACTAGCAAGTTAGACTTTTAAGAGCACTAAATAGAGTACAACGGTCCACATCGATGCTTTGGAATTGCTCAACTCTCTCCATAGAGGAGCTTTTCACGTTTTTGTGCAATTTGAGACATAACTTGGTCTATTCGCGTCTTTACCTTACGAAACGTGGCACGAAGGCTCAACTAGCAAGTTAGACTTTTAAGAGCACTAAATAGAGTACAACGGTCCACATTGATGCTTTGGAATTGCTCAACTCTCTCCATAGAGGAGCTTTTCACGTTTTGTGCAATTTGAGACATAACTTGGTCTATTCGTGTCTTTACCTTACGAAACGTGGCACGAAGGCTCAACTAGCAAGTTAGACTTTTAAGAGCACTAAATAGAGTACAACGGTCCACATCGATGCTTTGGAATTGCTCAACTCTCTCCATAGAGGAGCTTTTCACGTTTTGTAGCAATTTGAGACATAACTTGGTCTATTCGCATCTTACCTTACGAAACGTGGCACGAAGGCTCAACTAGCAAGTTAGACTTTTAAGAGCACTAAATAGAGTACAACGGTCCACATCGATGCTTTGGATTGCTCAACTCTCTCCATAGAGGAGCTTTTCACGTTTTTGTGCAATTTGAGACATAACTTGTCTATTCGTGTATTTACCTTACGAAACGTGGCACGAAGGCTCAACTAGCAAGTTAGACTTTTAAGAGCACTAAATAGAGTACAACGGTCCACATGATGCTTTGGATTGCTCAACTCTCTCCATAGAGGAGCTTTTCACTTTTGTGCAATTTGAGACATAACATGTCTATTCGTGTATTTACCTTACGAAACGTGGCACGAAGGCTCAACTAGCAAGTTAGACTTTTAAGAGCACTAAATAGAGTACAAGGTCCACATTGATGCTTTGGAATTGCTCAACTCTCTCCATAGAGGAGCTTTTCACGTTTTTGTGCAATTTGACATAACTTGTCTATTCGTGTATTTACCTTACGAAACGTGGCACGAAGGCTCAACTAGCAAGTTAGACTTTTAAGAGCACTAAATAGAGTACAACGGTCCACATCGATGCTTTGGAATTGCTCAACTCTCTCCATAGAGGAGCTTTCACGTTTTTGCAATTTGAGACATAACTTGGTCTATTCGTGTCTTTACCTTACGAAACGTGGCACGAAGGCTCAACTAGCAAGTTAGACTTTTAAGAGCACTAAATAGAGTACAACGGTCCACATCGATGCTTTGAATTGCTCAACTCTCTCCATAGAGGAGCTTTTCACGTTTTTGTGCAATTTGAGACATAACTTGGTCTATTCGCATCGTTACCTTACGAAACGTGGCACGAAGGCTCAACTAGCAAGTTAGACTTTTAAGAGCACTAAATAGAGTACAACGGTCCACATCGATGCTTTGGATTGCTCAACTCTCTCCATAGAGGAGCTTTTCACGTTTTTGTGCAATTTGAGACATAACTTGGTCTATTCGTGTATTTACCTTACGAAACGTGGCACGAAGGCTCAACTAGCAAGTTAGACTTTTAAGAGCACTAAATAGAGTACAACGGTCCACATGATGCTTTGGATTTGCTCAACCTCTCCTAGAGGAGCTTTTCACGTTTTTGTGCAATTTGAACATAACATGTCTATTCGTGTATTTACCTTACGAAACGTGGCACGAAGGCTCAACTAGCAAGTTAGACTTTTAAGAGCACTAAATAGAGTACAAGGTCCACATTGATGCTTTGGAATTGCTCAACTCTCTCCATAGAGGAGCTTTTCACGTTTTTGTGCAATTTGAGACATAACTGGTCTATTCGTGTATTTACCTTACGAAACGTGGCACGAAGGCTCAACTAGCAAGTTAGACTTTTAAGAGCACTAAATAGAGTACAACGGTCCACATCGATGCTTTGGAATTGCTCAACTCTCTCCATAGAGGAGCTTTTCACGTTTTTGTGCAATTTGAGACATAACTTGGTCTATTCGCTTTACCTTACGAAACGTGGCACGAAGGCTCAACTAGCAAGTTAGACTTTTAAGAGCACTAAATAGAGTACAACGGTCCACATCGATGCTTTGGATTGCTCAACTCTCTCCATAGAGGAGCTTTTCACGTTTTTGTGCAATTTGAGACATAACTTGGTCTATTCGTGTTTACCTTACGAAACGTGGCACGAAGGCTCAACTAGCAAGTTAGACTTTTAAGAGCACTAAATAGAGTACAACGGTCCACATTGATGCTTTGGAATTGGTCAAGTCTCTCCATAGAGGAGCTTTTCACGTTTTTGTGTAATTTGAGACATAACTTGGTCTATTCGTGTATTTACCTTACGAAACGTGGCAGGAAGGCTCAACTAGCAAGTTAGACTTTTAAGAGCACTAAATAGAGTACAACGGTCCACATCGATGCTTTGGAATTGCTCAACTCTCTCCATAGAGGAGCTTTCACGTTTTTGCAATTTGAGACATAACTTGGTCTATTCGTGTCTTTACCTTACGAAACGTGGCACGAAGGCTCAACTAGCAAGTTAGACTTTTAAGAGCACTAAATAGAGTACAACGGTCCACATCGATGCTTTGGAATTGCTCAACTCTCTCCATAGAGGAGCTTTCACGTTTTTGTGCAATTTGAGACATAACTTGGTCTATTCGTCTTTACCTTACGAAACGTGGCACGAAGGCTCAACTAGCAAGTTAGACTTTTAAGAGCACTAAATAGAGTACAACGGTCCACATCGATGCTTTGGATTGCTCAACTCTCTCCATAGAGGAGCTTTTCACGTTTTTGTGCAATTTGAGACATAACTTGGTCTATTCGTGTATTTACCTTACGAAACGTGGCACGAAGGCTCAACTAGCAAGTTAGACTTTTAAGAGCACTAAATAGAGTACAACGGTCCACATGATGCTTTGGATTGCTCAACTCTCCATAGAGGAGCTTTTCACTTTTTGTGCAATTTGAGACATAATGTCTATTCGTGTTTACCTTACGAAACGTGGCACGAAGGCTCAACTAGCAAGTTAGACTTTTAAGAGCACTAAATAGAGTACAAGGTCCACATTGATGCTTTGGAATTGCTCAACTCTCTCCATAGAGGAGCTTTTCACGTTTTTGTGCAATTTGAGACATAACTTGTCTATTCGTGTATTTACCTTACGAAACGTGGCACGAAGGCTCAACTAGCAAGTTAGACTTTTAAGAGCACTAAATAGAGTACAACGGTCCACATCGATGCTTTGGAATTGCTCAACTCTCTCCATAGAGGAGCTTTTCACGTTTTTGTGCAATTTGAGACATAACTTGGTCTATTCGCATCGTTACCTTACGAAACGTGGCACGAAGGCTCAACTAGCAAGTTAGACTTTTAAGAGCACTAAATAGAGTACAACGGTCCACATCGATGCTTTGGAATTGCTCAACTCTCTCCATAGAGGAGCTTTTCACGTTTTTGTGCAATTTGAGACATAACTTGGTCTATTCGTGTATTTACCTTACGAAACGTGGCACGAAGGCTCAACTAGCAAGTTAGACTTTTAAGAGCACTAAATAGAGTACAACGGTCCACATGATGCTTTGGATTGCTCAACTCTCTCCATAGAGGAGCTTTTCACGTTTTTGTGCAATTTGAGACATAACATGTCTATTCGTGTATTTACCTTACGAAACGTGGCACGAAGGCTCAACTAGCAAGTTAGACTTTTAAGAGCACTAAATAGAGTACAACGGTCCACATTGATGCTTTGGAATTGCTCAACTCTCTCCATAGAGGAGCTTTTCACGTTTTTGTGCAATTTGAGACATAACATGTCTATTCGTGTATTTACCTTACGAAACGTGGCACGAAGGCTCAACTAGCAAGTTAGACTTTTAAGAGCACTAAATAGAGTACAACGGTCCACATCGATGCTTTGGAATTGCTCAACTCTCTCCATAGAGGAGCGTTTCACGTTTTTTGCAATTTGAGACATAACTTGGTCTATTCGTGTCTTTACCTTACGAAACGTGGCACGAAGGCTCAACTAGCAAGTTAGACTTTTAAGAGCACTAAATAGAGTACAACGGTCCACATCGATGCTTTGGAATTGCTCAACTCTCTCCATAGAGGAGCTTTCACGTTTTTGTGCAATTTGAGACATAACTTGGTCTATTCGTCTTTACCTTACGAAACGTGGCACGAAGGCTCAACTAGCAAGTTAGACTTTTAAGAGCACTAAATAGAGTACAACGGTCCACATCGATGCTTTGGAATTGCTCAACTCTCTCCATAGAGGAGCTTTTCACGTTTTTGTGCAATTTGAGACATAACTTGGTCTATTCGTGTATTTACCTTACGAAACGTGGCACGAAGGCTCAACTAGCAAGTTAGACTTTTAAGAGCACTAAATAGAGTACAACGGTCCACATCGATGCTTTGGAATTGCTCAACTCTCTCCATAGAGGAGCTTTTCACGTTTTGTGCAATTTGAGACATAACTTGGTCTATTCGTGTATTTACCTTACGAAACGTGGCACGAAGGCTCAACTAGCAAGTTAGACTTTTAAGAGCACTAAATAGAGTACAACGGTCCACATGATGCTTTGGAATTGCTCAACTCTCTCCATAGAGGAGCTTTTCACGTTTTGTGCAATTTGAGACATAACTTGGTCTATTCGTGTTTACCTTACGAAACGTGGCACGAAGGCTCAACTAGCAAGTTAGACTTTTAAGAGCACTAAATAGAGTACAACGGTCCACATGATGCTTTGGAATTGCTCAACTCTCTCCATAGAGGAGCTTTTCACGTTTTTGCAATTTGAGACATAACTTGGTCTATTCGTGTCTTTACCTTACGAAACGTGGCACGAAGGCTCAACTAGCAAGTTAGACTTTTAAGAGCACTAAATAGAGTACAACGGTCCACATCGATGCTTTGAATTGCTCAACTCTCTCCATAGAGGAGCTTTTCACGTTTTTGTGCAATTTGAGACATAACTTGGTCTATTCGCATCGTTACCTTACGAAACGTGGCACGAAGGCTCAACTAGCAAGTTAGACTTTTAAGAGCACTAAATAGAGTACAACGGTCCACATCGATGCTTTGGAATTGCTCAACTCTCTCCATAGAGGAGCTTTTCACGTTTTTGTGCAATTTGAGACATAATGTCTATTCGTGTATTTACCTTACGAAACGTGGCACGAAGGCTCAACTAGCAAGTTAGACTTTTAAGAGCACTAAATAGAGTACAACGGTCCACATCGATGCTTTGGAATTGCTCAACTCTCTCCATAGAGGAGCTTTTCACGTTTTGTGCAATTTGACATACAACTTGGTCTATTCGTCTTACCTTACGAAACGTGGCACGAAGGCTCAACTAGCAAGTTAGACTTTTAAGAGCACTAAATAGAGTACAACGGTCCACATCGATGCTTTGGAATTGCAACTCTCTCCATAGAGGAGTTTCACGTTTTTGCAATTTGACATAACTTGGTCTATTCGTGTCTTTACCTTACGAAACGTGGCACGAAGGCTCAACTAGCAAGTTAGACTTTTAAGAGCACTAAATAGAGTACAACGGTCCACATCGATGCTTTGGAATTGCTCAACTCTCTCCATAGAGGAGCTTTCACGTTTTTGAGCAATTTAGACATAACTTGGTCTATTCGCGTCTTTACCTTACGAAACGTGGCACGAAGGCTCAACTAGCAAGTTAGACTTTTAAGAGCACTAAATAGAGTACAACGGTCCACATCGATGCTTTGGAATTGCTCAACTCTCTCCATAGAGGAGCTTTCACGTTTTTGTGCAATTTGAGACATAACTTGGTCTATTCGCTCTTTACCTTACGAAACGTGGCACGAAGGCTCAACTAGCAAGTTAGACTTTTAAGAGCACTAAATAGAGTACAACGGTCCACATCGATGCTTTGGAATTGCTCAACTCTCTCCATAGAGGAGCTTTCACGTTTTTGCAATTTGACATAACTTGGTCTATTCGTGTCTTTACCTTACGAAACGTGGCACGAAGGCTCAACTAGCAAGTTAGACTTTTAAGAGCACTAAATAGAGTACAACGGTCCACATCGATGCTTTGGAATTGCTCAACTCTCTCCATAGAGGAGCTTTTCACGTTTTTGTGCAATTTGACATAACTTGGTCTATTCGCGTCTTACCTTACGAAACGTGGCACGAAGGCTCAACTAGCAAGTTAGACTTTTAAGAGCACTAAATAGAGTACAACGGTCCACATCGATGCTTTGGAATTGCTCAACTCTCTCCATAGAGGAGCTTTTCACGTTTTGTGCAATTTGAGACATAACTTGGTCTATTCGTGTCTTTACCTTACGAAACGTGGCACGAAGGCTCAACTAGCAAGTTAGACTTTTAAGAGCACTAAATAGAGTACAACGGTCCACATCGATGCTTTGGAATTGCTCAACTCTCTCCATAGAGGAGCTTTTCACGTTTTTGTGCAATTTGAGACATAACTTGGTCTATTCGCATCGTTACCTTACGAAACGTGGCACGAAGGCTCAACTAGCAAGTTAGACTTTTAAGAGCACTAAATAGAGTACAACGGTCCACATCGATGCTTTGGAATTGCTCAACTCTCTCCATAGAGGAGCTTTTCACGTTTTTGTGCAATTTGAGACATAACTTGGTCTATTCGTGTATTTACCTTACGAAACGTGGCACGAAGGCTCAACTAGCAAGTTAGACTTTTAAGAGCACTAAATAGAGTACAACGGTCCACATCGATGCTTTGGATTGCTCAACTCTCTCCATAGAGGAGCTTTTCACGTTTTTGTGCAATTTGAGACATAACATGTCTATTCGTGTATTTACCTTACGAAACGTGGCACGAAGGCTCAACTAGCAAGTTAGACTTTTAAGAGCACTAAATAGAGTACAACGGTCCACATCGATGCTTTGGAATTGCTCAACTCTCTCCATAGAGGAGCTTTTCACGTTTTTGTGCAATTTGAGACATAACTTGGTCTATTCGTGTATTTACCTTACGAAACGTGGCACGAAGGCTCAACTAGCAAGTTAGACTTTTAAGAGCACTAAATAGAGTACAACGGTCCACATCGATGCTTTGGAATTGCTCAACTCTCTCCATAGAGGAGCTTTTCACGTTTTTGTGCAATTTGAGACATAACTTGGTCTATTCGTCTTTACCTTACGAAACGTGGCACGAAGGCTCAACTTGCAAGGTAGACTTCTAAGAACACTAAATAGAGTACAACGGTCCACATTGATGCTTTGGAATTGCTCAACTCTCTCCATAGAGGAGCGTTTCACGTTTTTAAGCAATTTAGGACATAACTTGGTCTATTCACGTCTTTACCTTACGAAACGTGGCACGAACGCTCAACTTGCAAGGTAGACTTCTAAGAACACTAAATAGAGTACAACGGTCCACATTGATGCTTTGGAATTGCTCAACTCTCTCCATAGAGGAGCTTTCATTTTTGAGCAATTTAGACATAACTTGGTCTATTCGCGTCTTTACCTTACGAAACGTGGCACGAAGGCTCAACTAGCAAGTTAGACTTTTAAGAGCACTAAATAGAGTACAACGGTCCACATGATGCTTTGGAATTGCTCAACTCTCTCCATAGAGGAGCTTTCACGTTTTTGCAATTTGAGACATAACTTGGTCTATTGTCTTTACCTTACGAAACGTGGCACGAAGGCTCAACTAGCAAGTTAGACTTTTAAGAGCACTAAATAGAGTACAACGGTCCACATCGATGCTTTGGAATTGCTCAACTCTCTCCATAGAGGAGCTTTTCACGTTTTGTGCAATTTGAGACATAACTTGGTCTATTCGCATCTTTACCTTACGAAACGTGGCACGAAGGCTCAACTAGCAAGTTAGACTTTTAAGAGCACTAAATAGAGTACAACGGTCCACATCGATGCTTTGGAATTGCTCAACTCTCTCCATAGAGGAGCTTTTCACGTTTTTGTGCAATTTGAGACATAACTTGGTCTATTCGTGTATTTACCTTACGAAACGTGGCACGAAGGCTCAACTAGCAAGTTAGACTTTTAAGAGCACTAAATAGAGTACAACGGTCCACATCGATGCTTTGGAATTGCTCAACTCTCTCCATAGAGGAGCTTTTCACGTTTTTGTGCAATTTGAGACATAACATGTCTATTCGTGTATTTACCTTACGAAACGTGGCACGAAGGCTCAACTAGCAAGTTAGACTTTTAAGAGCACTAAATAGAGTACAACGGTCCACATTGATGCTTTGGAATTGCTCAACTCTCTCCATAGAGGAGCTTTTCACGTTTTTGTGCAATTTGAGACATAACATATAGTTGTATTATTACCTTACGAAACGTGGCACGAAGGCTCAACTAGCAAGTTAGACTTTTAAGAGCACTAAATAGAGTACAACGGTCCACATCGATGCTTTGGAATTGCTCAACTCTCTCCATAGAGGAGCTTTTCACGTTTTTGTGCAATTTGAGACATAACTTGGTCTATTCGCTCTTTACCTTACGAAACGTGGCACGAAGGCTCAACTAGCAAGTTAGACTTTTAAGAGCACTAAATAGAGTACAACGGTCCACATGATGCTTTGGAATTGCTCAACTCTCTCCATAGAGGAGTTTCACGTTTTTGTGCAATTTGAGACATAACTTGGTCTATTCGTGTCTTTACCTTACGAAACGTGGCACGAAGGCTCAACTAGCAAGTTAGACTTTTAAGAGCACTAAATAGAGTACAACGGTCCACATCGATGCTTTGGAATTGCTCAACTCTCTCCATAGAGGAGCTTCATTTTTGCAATTTGAGACATAACTTGGTCTATTCGCGTCTTTACCTTACGAAACGTGGCACGAAGGCTCAACTAGCAAGTTAGACTTTTAAGAGCACTAAATAGAGTACAACGGTCCACATCGATGCTTTGGAATTGCTCAACTCTCTCCATAGAGGAGCTTTCACGTTTTTGTGCAATTTGAGACATAACTTGGTCTATTCGCTCTTTACCTTACGAAACGTGGCACGAAGGCTCAACTAGCAAGTTAGACTTTTAAGAGCACTAAATAGAGTACAACGGTCCACATCGATGCTTTGGAATTGCTCAACTCTCTCCATAGAGAGAGTTTCACGTTTTTTGCAATTTGAGACATAACTTGGTCTATTCGTCTTTACCTTACGAAACGTGGCACGAAGGCTCAACTAGCAAGTTAGACTTTTAAGAGCACTAAATAGAGTACAACGGTCCACATCGATGCTTTGGAATTGCTCAACTCTCTCCATAGAGGAGCTTTTCACGTTTTTGTGCAATTTGAGACATAACTTGGTCTATTCGCGTCTTTACCTTACGAAACGTGGCACGAAGGCTCAACTAGCAAGTTAGACTTTTAAGAGCACTAAATAGAGTACAACGGTCCACATCGATGCTTTGGAATTGCTCAACTCTCTCCATAGAGGAGCTTTTCACGTTTTTGCAATTTGAGACATAACTTGGTCTATTCGTGTCTTTACCTTACGAAACGTGGCACGAAGGCTCAACTAGCAAGTTAGACTTTTAAGAGCACTAAATAGAGTACAACGGTCCACATCGATGCTTTGGAATTGCTCAACTCTCTCCATAGAGGAGCTTTTCACGTTTTTGTGCAATTTGAGACATAACTTGGTCTATTCGCTACCTTACGAAACGTGGCACGAAGGCTCAACTAGCAAGTTAGACTTTTAAGAGCACTAAATAGAGTACAACGGTCCACATCGATGCTTTGGAATTGCTCAACTCTCTCCATAGAGGAGCTTTTCACGTTTTTGTGCAATTTGAGACATAACTTGGTCTATTCGTGTCTTTACCTTACGAAACGTGGCACGAAGGCTCAACTAGCAAGTTAGACTTTTAAGAGCACTAAATAGAGTACAACGGTCCACATCGATGCTTTGGAATTGCTCAACTCTCTCCATAGAGGAGCTTTTCACGTTTTTGTGCAATTTGAGACATAACTTGGTCTATTCGCTCTTTACCTTACGAAACGTGGCACGAAGGCTCAACTAGCAAGTTAGACTTTTAAGAGCACTAAATAGAGTACAACGGTCCACATCGATGCTTTGGAATTGCTCAACTCTCTCCATAGAGGAGCTTTTCACGTTTTGTGCAATTTGAGACATAACTTGGTCTATTCGGTCTTTACCTTACGAAACGTGGCACGAAGGCTCAACTAGCAAGTTAGACTTTTAAGAGCACTAAATAGAGTACAACGGTCCACATGATGCTTTGGAATTGCTCAACTCTCTCCATAGAGGAGCTTTTCACGTTTTTGTGCAATTTGAGACATAACTTGGTCTATTCGCGTCTTTACCTTACGAAACGTGGCACGAAGGCTCAACTAGCAAGTTAGACTTTTAAGAGCACTAAATAGAGTACAACGGTCCACATCGATGCTTTGGAATTGCTCAACTCTCTCCATAGAGGAGCTTTCACGTTTTTGTGCAATTTGAGACATAACTTGGTCTATTCGCTCTTTACCTTACGAAACGTGGCACGAAGGCTCAACTAGCAAGTTAGACTTTTAAGAGCACTAAATAGAGTACAACGGTCCACGATGCTTTGGAATTGCTCAACTCTCTCCATAGAGGAGCTTTCACGTTTTGTGCAATTTAGACATAACTTGGTCTATTCGGTCTTTACCTTACGAAACGTGGCACGAAGGCTCAACTAGCAAGTTAGACTTTTAAGAGCACTAAATAGAGTACAACGGTCCACATCGATGCTTTGGAATTGCTCAACTCTCTCCATAGAGGAGCTTTCACGTTTTTGTGCAATTTGAGACATAACTTGGTCTATTCGCTCTTTACCTTACGAAACGTGGCACGAAGGCTCAACTAGCAAGTTAGACTTTTAAGAGCACTAAATAGAGTACAACGGTCCACATCGATGCTTTGGAATTGCTCAACTCTCTCCATAGAGGAGCTTTTCACGTTTTTTGCAATTTGAGACATAACTTGGTCTATTCGCGTCTTTACCTTACGAAACGTGGCACGAAGGCTCAACTAGCAAGTTAGACTTTTAAGAGCACTAAATAGAGTACAACGGTCCACATCGATGCTTTGGAATTGCTCAACTCTCTCCATAGAGGAGCTTTTCACGTTTTTGCAATTTGAGACATAACTTGGTCTATTCGTCTTTACCTTACGAAACGTGGCACGAAGGCTCAACTAGCAAGTTAGACTTTTAAGAGCACTAAATAGAGTACAACGGTCCACATCGATGCTTTGGAATTGCTCAACTCTCTCCATAGAGGAGCTTTTCACGTTTTTGTGCAATTTGAGACATAACTTGGTCTATTCGTGTTTACCTTACGAAACGTGGCACGAAGGCTCAACTAGCAAGTTAGACTTTTAAGAGCACTAAATAGAGTACAACGGTCCACATGATGCTTTGGAATTGCTCAACTCTCTCCATAGAGGAGCTTTTCACGTTTTTGTGCAATTTGAGACATAACTTTCTATTCGTGTATTTACCTTACGAAACGTGGCACGAAGGCTCAACTAGCAAGTTAGACTTTTAAGAGCACTAAATAGAGTACAACGGTCCACATCGATGCTTTGGAATTGCTCAACTCTCTCCATAGAGGAGCTTTTCACGTTTTTGTGCAATTTGAGACATAACTTGGTCTATTCGTGTATTTACCTTACGAAACGTGGCACGAAGGCTCAACTAGCAAGTTAGACTTTTAAGAGCACTAAATAGAGTACAACGGTCCACATGATGCTTTGGAATTGCTCAACTCTCTCCATAGAGGAGCTTTTCACGTTTTTGTGCAATTTGAGACATAACTTGGTCTATTCGTCTTTACCTTACGAAACGTGGCACGAAGGCTCAACTAGCAAGTTAGACTTTTAAGAGCACTAAATAGAGTACAACGGTCCACATGATGCTTTGGAATTGCTCAACTCTCTCCATAGAGGAGCTTTTCACGTTTTTGCAATTTGAGACATAACTTGGTCTATTCGCGTCTTTACCTTACGAAACGTGGCACGAAGGCTCAACTAGCAAGTTAGACTTTTAAGAGCACTAAATAGAGTACAACGGTCCACATCGATGCTTTGGAATTGCTCAACTCTCTCCATAGAGGAGTTTCACGTTTTTGAGCAATTTAGACATAACTTGGTCTATTCGCGTCTTTACCTTACGAAACGTGGCACGAAGGCTCAACTAGCAAGTTAGACTTTTAAGAGCACTAAATAGAGTACAACGGTCCACATCGATGCTTTGGAATTGCTCAACTCTCTCCATAGAGGAGCTTTTCACGTTTTTGTGCAATTTGAGACATAACTTGGTCTATTCGCTCTTTACCTTACGAAACGTGGCACGAATCAACTAGCAAGTTAGACTTTTAAGAGCACTAAATAGAGTACAACGGTCCACATCGATGCTTTGGAATTGCTCAACTCTCTCCATAGAGGAGCTTTTCACGTTTTTGTGCAATTTGAGACATAACTTGGTCTATTCGCGTCTTTACCTTACGAAACGTGGCACGAAGGCTCAACTAGCAAGTTAGACTTTTAAGAGCACTAAATAGAGTACAACGGTCCACATGATGCTTTGGAATTGCTCAACTCTCTCCATAGAGGAGCTTTTCACGTTTTTGTGCAATTTGAGACATAACTTGGTCTATTCGCGTCTTTACCTTACGAAACGTGGCACGAAGGCTCAACTAGCAAGTTAGACTTTTAAGAGCACTAATAGAGTACAACGGTCCACATCGATGCTTTGGAATTGCTCAACTCTCTCCATAGAGGAGCTTTTCACGTTTTTGTGCAATTTGAGACATAACTTGGTCTATTCGCTCTTTACCTTACGAAACGTGGCACGAAGGCTCAACTAGCAAGTTAGACTTTTAAGAGCACTAAATAGAGTACAACGGTCCACATCGATGCTTTGGAATTGCTCAACTCTCTCCATAGAGGAGCTTTTCACGTTTTTGTGCAATTTGAGACATAACTTGGTCTATTCGGTCTTTACCTTACGAAACGTGGCACGAAGGCTCAACTAGCAAGTTAGACTTTTAAGAGCACTAAATAGAGTACAACGGTCCACATCGATGCTTTGGAATTGCTCAACTCTCTCCATAGAGGAGCTTTTCACGTTTTTGCAATTTGAGACATAACTTGGTCTATTCGCGTCTTTACCTTACGAAACGTGGCACGAAGGCTCAACTAGCAAGTTAGACTTTTAAGAGCACTAAATAGAGTACAACGGTCCACATCGATGCTTTGGAATTGCTCAACTCTCTCCATAGAGGAGCGTTTCACGTTTTTGCAATTTGAGACATAACTTGGTCTATTCGCGTCTTTACCTTACGAAACGTGGCACGAAGGCTCAACTAGCAGTTAGACTTTTAAGAGCACTAAATAGAGTACAACGGTCCACATCGATGCTTTGGAATTGCTCAACTCTCTCCATAGAGGAGCTTTTCACGTTTTTGAGCAATTTGAGACATAACTTGGTCTATTCGCGTCTTTACCTTACGAAACGTGGCACGAAGGCTCAACTAGCAAGTTAGACTTTTAAGAGCACTAAATAGAGTACAACGGTCCACATCGATGCTTTGGAATTGCTCAACTCTCTCCATAGAGGAGCTTTTCACGTTTTTGGCAATTTGAGACATAACTTGGTCTATTCGGTCTTTACCTTACGAAACGTGGCACGAAGGCTCAACTAGCAAGTTAGACTTTTAAGAGCACTAAATAGAGTACAACGGTCCACATCGATGCTTTGGAATTGCTCAACTCTCTCCATAGAGGAGCTTTTCACGTTTTTGGCAATTTGAGACATAACTTGGTCTATTCGCGTCTTTACCTTACGAAACGTGGCACGAAGGTCAACTAGCAAGTTAGACTTTTAAGAGCACTAATAGAGTACAACGGTCCACATGATGCTTTGGAATTGCTCAACTCTCTCCATAGAGGAGCTTTTCACGTTTTTGTGCAATTTGAGACATAACTTGGTCTATTCGCTTTTACCTTACGAAACGTGGCACGAAGGCTCAACTAGCAAGTTAGACTTTTAAGAGCACTAATAGAGTACAACGGTCCACATGATGCTTTGGAATTGCTCAACTCTCTCCATAGAGGAGCTTTTCACGTTTTTGTGCAATTTGAGACATAACTTGGTCTATTCGCTCTTTACCTTACGAAACGTGGCACGAAGGCTCAACTAGCAAGTTAGACTTTTAAGAGCACTAAATAGAGTACAACGGTCCACATGATGCTTTGGAATTGCTCAACTCTCTCCATAGAGGAGCTTTTCACGTTTTTGTGCAATTTGAGACATAACTTGGTCTATTCGCGTCTTTACCTTACGAAACGTGGCACGAAGGCTCAACTAGCAAGTTAGACTTTTAAGAGCACTAAATAGAGTACAACGGTCCACATGATGCTTTGGAATTGCTCAACTCTCTCCATAGAGGAGCTTTTCACGTTTTTGTGCAATTTGAGACATAACTTGGTCTATTCGCTTTTACCTTACGAAACGTGGCACGAAGGCTCAACTAGCAAGTTAGACTTTTAAGAGCACTAAATAGAGTACAACGGTCCACATGATGCTTTGGAATTGCTCAACTCTCTCCATAGAGGAGCTTTTCACGTTTTTGTGCAATTTGAGACATAACTTGGTCTATTCGCTCTTACCTTACGAAACGTGGCACGAAGGCTCAACTAGCAAGTTAGACTTTTAAGAGCACTAAATAGAGTACAACGGTCCACATCGATGCTTTGGAATTGCTCAACTCTCTCCATAGAGGAGCTTTTCACGTTTTTGTGCAATTTGAGACATAACTTGGTCTATTCGCGTCTTTACCTTACGAAACGTGGCACGAAGGCTCAACTAGCAAGTTAGACTTTTAAGAGCACTAAATAGAGTACAACGGTCCATCGATGCTTTGGAATTGCTCAACTCTCTCCATAGAGGAGCTTTTCACGTTTTTGTGCAATTTGAGACATAACTTGGTCTATTCGCTCTTTACCTTACGAAACGTGGCACGAAGGCTCAACTAGCAAGTTAGACTTTTAAGAGCACTAAATAGAGTACAACGGTCCACATCGATGCTTTGGAATTGCTCAACTCTCTCCATAGAGGAGCTTTTCACGTTTTTGTGCAATTTGAGACATAACTTGGTCTATTCGCGTCTTTACCTTACGAAACGTGGCACGAAGGCTCAACTAGCAAGTTAGACTTTTAAGAGCACTAAATAAGTACAAGGTACAGGTCCCATCGATGCTTTGGAATTGCTCAACTCTCTCCATAGAGGAGCTTTTCACGTTTTTGCAATTTGAGACATAACTTGGTCTATTCGCGTCTTTACCTTACGAAACGTGGCACGAAGGCTCAACTAGCAAGTTAGACTTTTAAGAGCACTAAATAGAGTACAACGGTCCACATCGATGCTTTGGAATTGCTCAACTCTCTCCATAGAGAGTTTCACGTTTTTGCAATTTGAGACATAACTTGGTCTATTCGCGTCTTTACCTTACGAAACGTGGCACGAAGGCTCAACTAGCAAGTTAGACTTTTAAGAGCACTAAATAGAGTACAACGGTCCACATCGATGCTTTGGAATTGCTCAACTCTCTCCATAGAGGAGCTTTTCACGTTTTTGAGCAATTTGAGACATAACTTGGTCTATTCGCGTCTTTACCTTACGAAACGTGGCACGAAGGATCAACTAGCAAGTTAGACTTTTAAGAGCACTAAATAGAGTACAACGGTCCACATCGATGCTTTGGAATTGCTCAACTCTCTCCATAGAGGAGCTTTTCACGTTTTTGTGCAATTTGAGACATAACTTGGTCTATTCGCTCTTTACCTTACGAAACGTGGCACGAAGGCTCAACTAGCAAGTTAGACTTTTAAGAGCACTAAATAGAGTACAACGGTCCACATCGATGCTTTGGAATTGCTCAACTCTCTCCATAGAGGAGCTTTTCACGTTTTTGTGCAATTTGAGACATAACTTGGTCTATTCGCTTTACCTTACGAAACGTGGCACGAAGGCTCAACTAGCAAGTTAGACTTTTAAGAGCACTAAATAGAGTACAACGGTCCACATGATGCTTTGGAATTGCTCAACTCTCTCCATAGAGGAGTTTTCACGTTTTTTTGCAATTTGAGACATAACTTGGTCTATTCGCTTTTACCTTACGAAACGTGGCACGAAGGCTCAACTAGCAAGTTAGACTTTTAAGAGCACTAAATAGAGTACAACGGTCCACATCGATGCTTTGGAATTGCTCAACTCTCTCCATAGAGGAGCTTTTCACGTTTTTGTGCAATTTGAGACATAACTTGGTCTATTCGCTCTTTACCTTACGAAACGTGGCACGAAGGCTCAACTAGCAAGTTAGACTTTTAAGAGCACTAAATAGAGTACAACGGTCCACATGATGCTTTGGAATTGCTCAACTCTCTCCATAGAGGAGCTTTTCACGTTTTTGTGCAATTTGAGACATAACTTGGTCTATTCCTCTTTACCTTACGAAACGTGGCACGAAGGCTCAACTAGCAAGTTAGACTTTTAAGAGCACTAAATAGAGTACAACGGTCCACATCGATGCTTTGGAATTGCTCAACTCTCTCCATAGAGGAGCTTTTCACGTTTTTGTGCAATTTGAGACATAACTTGGTCTATTCGTCTTTACCTTAAAACGTGGCACGAAGGCTCAACTAGCAAGTTAGACTTTTAAGAGCACTAAATAGAGTACAACGGTCCACATCGATGCTTTGGAATTGCTCAACTCTCTCCATAGAGGAGCGTTTCACGTTTTTGCAATTTGAGACATAACTTGGTCTATTCGCGTCTTTACCTTACGAAACGTGGCACGAAGGCTCAACTAGCAAGTTAGACTTTTAAGAGCACTAAATAGAGTACAACGGTCCACATCGATGCTTTGGAATTGCTCAACTCTCTCCATAGAGGAGCTTTTCACGTTTTTGAGCAATTTGAGACATAACTTGGTCTATTCGCGTCTTTACCTTACGAAACGTGGCACGAAGGCTCAACTAGCAAGTTAGACTTTTAAGAGCACTAAATAGAGTACAACGGTCCACATCGATGCTTTGGAATTGCTCAACTCTCTCCATAGAGGAGCTTTTCACGTTTTTGCAATTTGAGACATAACTTGGTCTATTCGTCTTTACCTTACGAAACGTGGCACGAAGGCTCAACTAGCAAGTTAGACTTTTAAGAGCACTAAATAGAGTACAACGGTCCACATCGATGCTTTGGAATTGCTCAACTCTCTCCATAGAGGAGCGTTTCACGTTTTTAAGCAATTTGAGACATAACTTGGTCTATTCGCGTCTTTACCTTACGAAACGTGGCACGAAGGCTCAACTAGCAAGTTAGACTTTTAAGAGCACTAAATAGAGTACAACGGTCCACATCGATGCTTTGGAATTGCTCAACTCTCTCCATAGAGGAGCTTTTCACGTTTTTGTGCAATTTGAGACATAACTTGGTCTATTCGTCTTTACCTTACGAAACGTGGCACGAAGGCTCAACTAGCAAGTTAGACTTTTAAGAGCACTAAATAGAGTACAACGGTCCACATGATGCTTTGGAATTGCTCAACTCTCTCCATAGAGGAGCTTTTCACGTTTTTGTGCAATTTGAGACATAACTTGGTCTATTCGCCTTTACCTTACGAAACGTGGCACGAAGGCTCAACTAGCAAGTTAGACTTTTAAGAGCACTAAATAGAGTACAACGGTCCACATCGATGCTTTGGAATTGCTCAACTCTCTCCATAGAGGAGCTTTTCACGTTTTTGTGCAATTTGAGACATAACTTGGTCTATTCGCGTCTTTACCTTACGAAACGTGGCAAAGGATCAACTAGCAAGTTAGACTTTTAAGAGCACTAATAGAGTACAACGGTCCACATGATGCTTTGGAATTGCTCAACTCTCTCCATAGAGGAGCTTTTCACGTTTTTGTGCAATTTGAGACATAACTTGGTCTATTCGCTTTTACCTTACGAAACGTGGCACGAAGGCTCAACTAGCAAGTTAGACTTTTAAGAGCACTAAATAGAGTACAACGGTCCACATTGATGCTTTGGAATTGCTCAACTCTCTCCATAGAGGAGCTTTTCACGTTTTTGTGCAATTTGAGACATAACTTGGTCTATTCGCTCTTTACCTTACGAAACGTGGCACGAAGGCTCAACTAGCAAGTTAGACTTTTAAGAGCACTAAATAGAGTACAACGGTCCACATCGATGCTTTGGAATTGCTCAACTCTCTCCATAGAGGAGCTTTTCACGTTTTTGAGCAATTTGAGACATAACTTGGTCTATTCCGTCTTTACCTTACGAAACGTGGCACGAAGGCTCAACTAGCAAGTTAGACTTTTAAGAGCACTAATAGAGTACAACGGTCCACATGATGCTTTGGAATTGCTCAACTCTCTCCATAGAGGAGTTTCACGTTTTTGTGCAATTTGAGACATAACTTGGTCTATTCGCTCTTTACCTTACGAAACGTGGCACGAAGGCTCAACTAGCAAGTTAGACTTTTAAGAGCACTAAATAGAGTACAACGGTCCACATCGATGCTTTGGAATTGCTCAACTCTCTCCATAGAGGAGCTTTCACGTTTTTGTGCAATTTGAGACATAACTTGGTCTATTCGCTCTTTACCTTACGAAACGTGGCACGAAGGCTCAACTAGCAAGTTAGACTTTTAAGAGCACTAAATAGAGTACAACGGTCCACATCGATGCTTTGGAATTGCTCAACTCTCTCCATAGAGGAGCTTTTCACGTTTTTGTGCAATTTGAGACATAACTTGGTCTATTCGCGTCTTTACCTTACGAAACGTGGCACGAAGGCCAACTAGCAAGTTAGACTTTTAAGAGCACTAAATAGAGTACAACGGTCCACATCGATGCTTTGGAATTGCTCAACTCTCTCCATAGAGGAGCTTTTCACGTTTTTGCAATTTGAGACATAACTTGGTCTATTCGCGTCTTTACCTTACGAAACGTGGCACGAAGGCTCAACTAGCAAGTTAGACTTTTAAGAGCACTAAATAGAGTACAACGGTCCACATCGATGCTTTGGAATTGCTCAACTCTCTCCATAGAGGAGCTTTTCACGTTTTTAAGCAATTTGAGACATAACTTGGTCTATTCGCGTCTTTACCTTACGAAACGTGGCACGAAGGCTCAACTAGCAACTTAGACTTTTAAGAGCACTAAATAGAGTACAACGGTCCACATCGATGCTTTGGAATTGCTCAACTCTCTCCATAGAGGAGCTTTTCACGTTTTTGAGCAATTTGAGACATAACTTGATTTATTCGCCTCTTTACCTTACGAAACGTGGCACGAAGGCTCAACTTGCAAGTTAGACTTTTAAGAGCACTAAATAGAGTACAACGGTCCACATCGATGCTTTGAAATTGCTCAACTCTCTCCATAGAGGAGCTTTTCACGTTTTTAGCAATTTGAGACATAACTTGGTCTATTCGCGTCTTTACCTTACGAAACGTGGCACGAAGGCTCAACTAGCAAGTTAGACTTTTAAGAGCACTAAATAGAGTACAACGGTCCACATCGATGCTTTGGAATTGCTCAACTCTCTCCATAGAGGAGTTTCACGTTTTTGAGCAATTTGAGACATAACTTGGTCTATTCGCGTCTTTACCTTACGAAACGTGGCACGAAGGATCAACTAGCAAGTTAGACTTTTAAGAGCACTAAATAGAGTACAACGGTCCACATGATGCTTTGGAATTGCTCAACTCTCTCCATAGAGGAGCTTTTCACGTTTTTGTGCAATTTGAGACATAACTTGGTCTATTCGCTTTACCTTACGAAACGTGGCACGAAGGCTCAACTAGCAAGTTAGACTTTTAAGCACTAATAGAGTACAACGGTCCACATGATGCTTTGGAATTGCTCAACTCTCTCCATAGAGGAGCTTTTCACGTTTTTGTGCAATTTGACATAACTTGGTCTATTCGCCCTTTACCTTACGAAACGTGGCACGAAGGCTCAACTAGCAAGTTAGACTTTTAAGAGCACTAAATAGAGTACAACGGTCCACATCGATGCTTTGGAATTGCTCAACTCTCTCCATAGAGGAGCTTTTCACGTTTTTGTGCAATTTGAGACATAACTTGGTCTATTCGCTCTTTACCTTACGAAACGTGGCACGAAGGCTCAACTAGCAAGTTAGACTTTTAAGAGCACTAAATAGAGTACAACGGTCCACATCGATGCTTTGGAATTGCTCAACTCTCTCCATAGAGGAGCTTTTCACGTTTTTGGCAATTTGAGACATAACTTGGTCTATTCGCGTCTTTACCTTACGAAACGTGGCACGAAGGCTCAACTAGCAAGTTAGACTTTTAAGAGCACTAAATAGAGTACAACGGTCCACATCGATGCTTTGGAATTGCTCAACTCTCTCCATAGAGGAGCTTTTCACGTTTTTGTGCAATTTGAGACATAACTTGGTCTATTCGCGTCTTTACCTTACGAAACGTGGCACGAAGGCTCAACTAGCAAGTTAGACTTTTAAGCACTAAATAGAGTACAACGGTCCACATGATGCTTTGGAATTGCTCAACTCTCTCCATAGAGGAGCTTTTCACGTTTTTGTGCAATTTGAGACATAACTTGGTCTATTCGCGTCTTTACCTTACGAAACGTGGCACGAAGGCTCAACTAGCAAGTTAGACTTTTAAGAGCACTAAATAGAGTACAACGGTCCACATGATGCTTTGGAATTGCTCAACTCTCTCCATAGAGGAGCTTTCACGTTTTTGTGCAATTTGAGACATAACTTGGTCTATTCGCTCTTTACCTTACGAAACGTGGCACGAAGGCTCAACTAGCAAGTTAGACTTTTAAGAGCACTAAATAGAGTACAACGGTCCACATCGATGCTTTGGAATTGCTCAACTCTCTCCATAGAGGAGCTTTCACGTTTTTGTGCAATTTGAGACATAACTTGGTCTATTCGCTCTTTACCTTACGAAACGTGGCACGAAGGCTCAACTAGCAAGTTAGACTTTTAAGAGCACTAAATAGAGTACAACGGTCCACATCGATGCTTTGGAATTGCTCAACTCTCTCCATAGAGGAGCGTTTCACGTTTTTGCAATTTGAGACATAACTTGGTCTATTCGCGTCTTTACCTTACGAAACGTGGCACGAAGGCTCAACTAGCAAGTTAGACTTTTAAGAGCACTAATAGAGTACAACGGTCCACATCGATGCTTTGGAATTGCTCAACTCTCTCCATAGAGCGCTTTCACGTTTTTCAAGATTTGAGACATAACTTGGTCTATTCGCGTCTTTACCTTACGAAACGTGGCACGAAGGCTCAACTAGCAGTTAGACTTTTAAGAGCACTAAATAGAGTACAACGGTCCACATGATGCTTTGGAATTGCTCAACTCTCTCCATAGAGGAGCTTTTCACGTTTTTGAGCAATTTGAGACATAACTTGGTCTATTCGCGTCTTTACCTTACGAAACGTGGCACGAAGGCTCAACTAGCAAGTTAGACTTTTAAGAGCACTAAATAGAGTACAACGGTCCACATCGATGCTTTGGAATTGCTCAACTCTCTCCATAGAGGAGCTTTTCACGTTTTTGAGCAATTTGAGACATAACTTGGTCTATTCGTCTTTACCTTACGAAACGTGGCACGAAGGCTCAACTAGCAAGTTAGACTTTTAAGAGCACTAAATAGAGTACAACGGTCCACATCGATGCTTTGGAATTGCTCAACTCTCTCCATAGAGGAGCTTTTCACGTTTTTGAGCAATTTGAGACATAACTTGGTCTATTCGTCTTTACCTTACGAAACGTGGCACGAAGGCTCAACTAGCAAGTTAGACTTTTAATAGCACTAATAGAGTACAACGGTCCACATGATGCTTTGGAATTGCTCAACTCTCTCCATAGAGGAGCTTTTCACGTTTTTGTGCAATTTGAGACATAACTTGGTCTATTCGCTTTACCTTACGAAACGTGGCACGAAGGCTCAACTAGCAAGTTAGACTTTTAAGAGCACTAAATAGAGTACAACGGTCCACATCGATGCTTTGGAATTGCTCAACTCTCTCCATAGAGGAGCTTTTCACGTTTTTGAGCAATTTGAGACACAACTTGGTCTATTCGCGTCTTTACCTTACGAAACGTGGCACAAAGGATCAACTAGAAGTTAGACTTTTAAGAGCACTAAATAGAGTACAACGGTCCACATCGATGCTTTGGAATTGCTCAACTCTCTCCATAGAGGAGCGTTTCACGTTTTTAAGCAATTTGAGACATAACTTGGTCTATTCGCGTCTTTACCTTACGAAACGTGGAACGAAGGCTCAACTGGCAAGTTAGACTTTTAAGAGCACTAAATAGAGTACAACGGTCCACATCGATGCTTTGGAATTGCTCAACTCTCTCCATAGAGGAGCTTTTCACGTTTTTGAGCAATTTGAGACATAACTTGGTCTATTCGCTCTTTACCTTACGAACGTGGCACAAGGATCAACTAGCAAGTTAGACTTTTAATAGCACTAAGTAGAGTACAACGGTCCACATTGATGCTTTGGAATTGCTCAACTCTCTCCATAGAGGAGCTTTTCACGTTTTTGTGCAATTTGAGACATAACTTGGTCTATTCCCGCTTTACCTTACGAAACGTGGCACGAAGGCTCAACTAGCAAGTTAGACTTTTAAGAGCACTAAATAGAGTACAACGGTCCACATCGATGCTTTGGAATTGCTCAACTCTCTCCATAGAGGAGCTTTTCACGTTTTTGTGCAATTTGAGACATAACTTGGTCTATTCGCCTTTACCTTACGAAACGTGGCACGAAGGCTCAACTAGCAAGTTAGACTTTTAAGAGCACTAAATAGAGTACAACGGTCCACATCGATGCTTTGGAATTGCTCAACTCTCTCCATAGAGGAGCTTTTCACGTTTTTGTGCAATTTGAGACATAACTTGGTCTATTCGCTCTTTACCTTACGAAACGTGGCACGAAGGCTCAACTAGCAAGTTAGACTTTTAGAGCACTAAATAGAGTACAACGGTCCACATCGATGCTTTGGAATTGCTCAACTCTCTCCATAGAGGAGCGTTTCACGTTTTTGGCAATTTGAGACATAACTTGGTCTATTCGCGTCTTTACCTTACGAAACGTGGAACGAAGGCTCAACTAGCAGTTAGACTTTTAAGAGCACTAAATAGAGTACAACGGTCCACATCGATGCTTTGGAATTGCTCAACTCTCTCCATAGAGGAGCTTTTCACGTTTTGTGCAATTTGAGACATAACTTGGTCTATTCGCGTCTTTACCTTACGAAACGTGGCAAAGGCTCAACTAGCAAGTTAGACTTTTAAGAGCACTAAGTAGAGTACAACGGTCCACATTGATGCTTTGGAATTGCTCAACTCTCTCCATAGAGGAGTTTTCACGTTTTTGTGCAATTTGAGACATAACTTGGTCTATTCGCGACTTTTACCTTACGAAACGTGGCACGAAGGCTCAACTAGCAAGTTAGACTTTTAAGAGCACTAAATAGAGTACAACGGTCCACATGATGCTTTGGAATTGCTCAACTCTCTCCATAGAGGAGCTTTTCACGTTTTTGTGCAATTTGAGACATAACTTGGTCTATTCGCTCTTTACCTTACGAAACGTGGCACGAAGGATCAACTAGCAAGTTAGACTTTTAAGAGCACTAAATAGAGTACAACGGTCCACATCGATGCTTTGGAATTGCTCAACTCTCTCCATAGAGGAGCTTTTCACGTTTTTGTGCAATTTGAGACATAACTTGGTCTATTCGCTCTTTACCTTACGAAACGTGGCACGAAGGCTCAACTAGCAAGTTAGACTTTTAGAGCACTAATAGAGTACAACGGTCCACATCGATGCTTTGGAATTGCTCAACTCTCTCCATAGAGGAGCGTTTCACGTTTTTGCAATTTGAGACATAACTTGGTCTATTCGGTCTTTACCTTACAAAACGTGGCACGAAGGCTCAACTGGCAAGTTAGACTTTTAAGAGCACTAAATAGAGTACAACGGTCCACATCGATGCTTTGGAATTGCTCAACTCTCTCCATAGAGGAGCGTTTCACGTTTTTGCAATTTGAGACATAACTTGGTCTATTCGCGTCTTTACCTTACGAAACGTGGCACGAAGGCTCAACTAGCAGTTAGACTTTTAAGAGCACTAAATAGAGTACAACGGTCCACATCGATGCTTTGAATTGCTCAACTCTCTCCATAGAGGAGCTTTTCACGTTTTTGAGCAATTTGAGACATAACTTGGTCTATTCGCGTCTTTACCTTACGAAACGTGGCAAAGGATCAACTAGAAGTTAGACTTTTAAGAGCACTAAATAGAGTACAACGGTCCACATCGATGCTTTGGAATTGCTCAACTCTCTCCATAGAGGAGCTTTTCACGTTTTTGAGCAATTTGAGACATAACTTGGTCTATTGTCTTTACCTTACGAAACGTGGCACGAAGGCTCAACTAGCAAGTTAGACTTTTAAGAGCACTAATAGAGTACAACGGTCCACATCGATGCTTTGGAATTGCTCAACTCTCTCCATAGAGGAGCTTTTCACATTTTTGAGCAATTTGAGATAACTTGGTCTATTCGCTCTTTACCTTATGAAACGTGGCAAAGGATCAACTAGCAAGTTAGACTTGATAGCACTAAGTAGAGTACAACGGTCCACATTGATGCTTTGGAATTGCTCAACTCTCTCCATAGAGGAGCTTTTCACGTTTTTGTGCAATTGAGAC